>NC_141254.1:3754499-3911999 GCF_054856555.1 Leptonotus elevatus
GCCAGGGCTACAATACAATTTACTCCTTTAAAAAGAGTTCGATTGATTATTTTCAAAAAATCAACCCACCTCTGAATTGCAGTATGGAACCCTATGATCAGCTAGCTCAGTTGTTCTCTACCGCGGTCCTCGAGTACCCCTATCCAGCCTGTTTTCCATGTCTCCCACAGCCAACACAGGTTTTTCAGCTAATCAGAAAACTCTGCATGAAGCCTGATAACGATCCTCAGCTGTGCTGGCTGAGGGAGACATGGAGAACAGGCTGGATAGGAGTACTTGAGGACCGGGGTTGAGAACCAGTGACTTACAAGAATACTTAGAATACGAGCGCTAGATGGTGGCAGCAAGCTCAACTCATTTCAAAACAACCAACAGTTTGGCTGACTGAACAATTCTTTAAATAAAAAATAGTGAGGCTTTCGGCTGTTTGTTATTACTACCAGTTAAAGTTAACTATTGAGCGAAACATAAAACAAAGACAACACAACCTGTTATGTTGTGTGTTGAAAACAATTGCGTAACTTTAGCTGTGGAACGTCCACTAGCTTAAAACATACACACAATGCAAAATGCCAAAGATGGGCTAACAAATAACAATAATAGCCCCACTGTGTTATCACCCTTTAAACAATTGACAGTGGAACACAAATGGTGCAGCAACACATGCAACAGACAATTTAATCATACTCACTGGCACATATTCTTTATCCGATGCAAGGATGTCTAATACTACTTCAGCTTACCAAATCAGTTGTGAAACTCTTCTTTATGTGTGTCTATATGTCTAAATTATACTGGACCCTGGTAGCCAATGCGTGCACACCAGAAGGATCACAAGAGGTTGGAAAGGCTTTAATGGCATTTCAATGAATTTCACTTAGGAGAAAGAATTGGAAATACGACTGTTCTGTGATACAAGCATGGTCACAGAATGAATTAAACTAGTAACACCATTGTGTACTGGGTCATTGATGGATAATGATGCATCTATGACGCCCATTTTATGAATTATTATTTGGTGCAATGAAAATGAAATAACCCATTTTCAGACTTCATTTTAAAATCTCATGGTAGCAGCTATCAGATTTGTACTGTCTCACAATTATGTATGTATTATGTAGTTTGCATATTTGTACACCATGTGATGGCCTGAAGAAAAAAAAACGTATTAATTCCCCCCAACAAATATATATTTTCATTATAATTTGACTTGTGTGGCCCGCAACCATCATCTGGTGAAATACTTATCGGTCAATGATCCTCCAATGCCTGCAACACCAATTAAAGATATGTCTTAAAGATAATACACGATCTTCTGTGTAATTCCTGTGTCAGCCTGTGTGTTTGTGGGTGGATGGCAGGGTGATGATAGAGGTGTCAGGGGTTGGAGGGTTACACAGTGAATAGCCTGGCAATTAGCTTGTCATTCGTAGATTGATTTGTCGGTAAAATGGAGGTCATGTTGTCAGGCATCAGGGTGTCTCAGCCTGGAGGCTGGTCTCCGTAGTTCATTTGAGTTCGTCTTTCCTGTTTGAACTTGTTATTCTTTAGATGGGTTAAAAGTAGGGTTTTCACTTTTTGTCTCCCAATACCCGTACCAAACGTATAGTTTAAATCATACCAGTGCCTGGACGGATAAATCAAAATAAATAAATAAAAGAAGGATAATAACATAGCCCCAATAGCATAGCAGTATGTTCAGTAATGTCTCGCCTCCGTTTGACGCTGGCTGCTGATTGGTCGTTCGCGAAGATTGATGACATGCGCGTGGCTGAGCTCAGATGAACTGAGAAAAGAACGAATCCTTTCAGGAAGTGATCCTTTCACTCACGTTAACTGAAAAGATGTGTTCTTTTTTAACAAAATATTGATCGACAACGCGAGAAGGGAGTCCAGATTTGGAGTTATGTGCTCCCTCCTACGAGCTCCAGTTTGGAGGCGAGTTGCAGCATTTTGGACCAACAGACGACAATTGACGGAGGACTGGTTGACTAAAATAAAGTGCATTACAGTAATCCAAATGTTAACAATGCATAGATTACTGTTTTTTTATTTTAGACAGTTGAGTCTTTAGCTTTGCCAGCTGCCTAAAATGAAAAACAAAACAAAACTGGATTTAACAACAGCACCACTGTGCACCAATTTGAAGTCACTGTCCAAAACCCAAGTTCGAGACTGTTGGCTTTAGATTAAGGCTTGGCGATATGGCCCAAAATTCAAATCACGGTATAAACTGCATCCCTTCACAATTACTTAAGTGTTTTTTTGTTTGTTTTTTAAATTAATAATTTGCTTACTTGTTTACATAGTCCTTTTTAGAAGCTAAATGGATTAAAAAAGCAATGAAAGAATACATTTACTTTGGATAACAACATATATTGTGCAAATCTCAAATCAAAATTAGCCATATGCAGTATGGCTTGCGGTGTGCAGGCTAGCTAGATTTGATAGGGGGGCATGGTGAAGGAACTAGTGTGCATGCCACAAAACGGTATGTTTTGCACGCCTAATGCAATGACCTCACCAACATGCGCTACAGCGATAAGACGGTCAAAATCTCTACCTTTGGCAAAATGTATACCTTATATTGAATATACCGTTTATATCGTCCAGTCCTACTTTAGATAAGATGCCAGGGGGCCCCAAGTCAACAGGGTGGGATGTAAAAGGGCCACTGGGACCAAACACCATAACTTATGTTTTATCTTCATAGAAATGTAAGTAATTCAGTGTCATCCAGGCCTTGATTTCGTCCATACATAACAACAGTGGCCTTTGAATACTGTGGCCCACCTTATCGAACGCTGCAGTTAGATCCAACTAAACAAGACACACATAGTCTCCAGTGTCAATAGCCAGGAAGATAGCACTAAAACAACGTGTAACAGAGCATCATCTTAAAACTTGAATGGAAAACCTCCATGACATGCTCATCCAAGAAAGAGTTTATAACTGCGTGGGCAGCACTCCCCCCCCCCCCAAAAAAAAAAGAAAGGTAGCTTGGAAATAGGCCTTAAATTAGATAGCACACCTTGATGAGGTGGATTTGGATAAACTGGTGTTTTTAATTCCAGGTTAACAGCAGCTGTGTCTGCATTATTAAACAAGCATCTGCTTTAACACAGGAACCATCCACATTGTTTGTGCTGCCAACAGCCTACTAATACACAAAATCTGAAATACCTTACCTGAGGTATTTCTTTCCATGATCACCTCTGACTTTGTACTTGCCACTATGTAAGTGGGATGTGCAAGTTTATTAATATGATTCATCATTGTCCATTTATTTCACTGGATCCAGTCAAAACACTCCATGATACTACATGGTAAAGTTGAAGATATTATGACTGCCCTTACTTTCACCCAATGACTTTTGAAAATACATATCACATCCTGGCACCCTGGAGCAAGGATTTCCTGCAACTTATCAGATTCCGTCCATAGTAATTCAAATAGATGAACGATTTTGAAAACTCATTGTATACGGTGATTGACAGCTATATCACATATAAATCTGGCCATCGGTGTCCGAGACAAATTGACAATTTTGATTCCTGAGTGCCTTCTATTTCAGACTCAGCTTGTTATTCTACCTCTCTCTCACATAGTGAGGTGAGTGCAGGCTAAAACAATGTGTGAAATGATTTCCAGATGCTGTGTATCTAAGCAACAGATGTACTCCACCTACCTTTGTTGTAAATAAGCATAACTGTAAAGAAAGGGAAAAAAAGAAAATAAATAAATATAAATGCCAACTGACTTTTTCATTCAGCTATCAAAAGCAATACATATACTGTACATTAACATTTGAATTCTCAAATGTTATAGTTTGTAGTTTGATCCAAATTTTTGTGACAAATATTCACAATGTTCAAATTATTGTTTTGACTTTGAACCATCATTATTGCAAACGGTCGATACACCTTAGTGACCCGGGTTGTGTATTCTGCTGCTTTTGTAATCTAATACAAGCACACTCTAAAAACAGTTGGGTCAAAAGTAACCCAATTATGGATACAAATTTGACCAATCCACCTAATGGGTCAATTTGACCCAACTTTCTGGGTTGTTTTATACAAAATGACCCGATTTTTAGGATCTGACCAATATTTATGAGTTGTTTTACGCTGAAAGACACAATTCTTGACTCATAGTTGGCTCAAATCAACACAAGTTAGCGGATCGGTACATTTTTTACCCATAGTTGGGTTAATTTTGACCCAACTGTTTTTAGTGTGGAAAAGCACATCAGTTAACCAAATTTCAGACAGCATCAAGGATTAGTTTTGCGTGTGTTCTTTTCTTTTGTCGTTAACTGATTTTTTGTGACACTTATAAGGGAAAATATCCTTCAAAGTACTTTGGTTTAGTTTCAGTGTCATGCGAGTTGAAAATGACTGCTCCTAGTTTTGAGATTTTAGCAGCACTTTTGTTTTACTAAGCGATGTTTAGTGTTGTTACTGTTTTTGTTTGATCCTTTATTTTCTTTATCATGGGGGTAAGTCTTCCCCCTCACCTAAAGCCCCCAGCAAATCAGCTCCTCCTCAGCAGGACAGGTGATGGCTCAATGACAGGAAGCTCCCACTATTTGTGGGAGATCAAGGCAGAGCCCTGCCTAAAATAGCGACATTGTACGAGTAATTGAAGAGGTAAATCCTTTCCTCATCTTCGTGGCACCGCTAGCTTGTCTTCATAAACGCTGTTGTTTAGTCACACGAGAAATTAATGTCATTTAAGCGATTTTTTTTAAATAGTAAGAAATTAATATTTAGTTATTTAATTCATTTACGCTCAACTCATTTCCACTGAAGCAACCCCCTTCGCTCCCATCTGTTTTACTGGATTTTGACAGATTTTGCAAGGCCTACATAATATTCTGTTCCATTGCTATAAAAACATGGAACCTACCAAAAGAAAGATTAGAGTCTCTTCTTTCATCAGGGAAAAAAAAGCATACAGGGAGTCCTCGAGTTACGTCGTTTCAACTTTACGGCGCCCGTGCCTCGTCCGCACCACCTTCTTTTTTGTTAATTTCCCACAGTAATCACGCCATTTTAAAGTTATTTAAAGTTGTGTTGTTGTTACCTCCAGCAACAGATGTCCATTAACCGGTTGGCTTGCCATCAGGCGCATCACATTCCTGTTGAAAACACTATCAAAGAGAGCTTGTTGCAACATGGCCCTAGCTGATCTCTTACACTTTGCTGCCACCTGCTGTCCATTTTTTGTAATAACTACCATTGCTTTAAGCCACCTCTTCATGTCAGATGTGCGGGTTATCTGTTGCCCATTGGCGCCATGTTGGTGACCCCCGCTGTAGAGCTCGATATCGTCACCCTCTTAAAATATTTTTTATTTTTATAATTGCCTCGTCGTTTTTTTTTTCTCTAAAAAATTCCCTTTTTTTTGCCTACATAATCTGCTCATGAGGCAAATTTTTTTTGTGTTCCCTGAAAAATCTGAAAAAAAAATGACTTAGGTGATTATTTTAAGAAGGCGTCAATATGCAAAGTGTTGTCGCTCTGGAGATCGGTCTTGGTCTCTCTTTAAGGGTCTCAATCTCGTCTTGGAATCAGAGCATTTTTACGCTCGGGCAGGAATTCCGGATTTTTGATCAAGACTGAATGCAGGTGCTGCACTACCTTATCTTGCCTCGGCCTCAACCTCCAAAAGTTTTGATCTTGTCTAGGTCTCGATACCCTGTGGTCTCAAGAATGGCTTGGTCTTGGTTTGTGAGGTCTTGGCTACAACACTAAATCAAAGCTCCGAACTACAACTAAAGCAGTAACAACATTTCTCTGTATAACACTGCAGAAAATAAAGATTGTTCATTTTTTAAAAGGAAAAACATTGTTCCTAATGTGGACTTGGGATTCGGCTGCCATTCGGTGAAAGGGCTTACCGTACATACAGTATATTCTAGCAGAAAAAAAGGCCGCTGACCACCCCAAAATCTTAATGAATCCTAAACTATTTGTCTCATCACCTTTAATAGAAAGATGTTAAAATAGCAGCTTTTCAAAACAACTGGAACATATAAACAGTACACAATTGCTTGATTGACTGAGTTTGGCGTGTTTAATAAACTACAGTTGCAATGTTTGGCATCCATCGATTTTTCTGTATGTGGCCCTCAGAGAAAAAAGTTTAGACACCCCTGTTTTAATGTAATCAGTATTTATTTGACTGTTTTGTTTGTTTGTTTTTGTGTTCTTCACATGCAGGGGAGGGGACAGGGAAGCTCAGCCTCCCCCTGCCTGCTCTGACCACACGTCTCTGACTGGAAGTGATCTTTATTGTTTACACAAGAGCCACCTAGTCTGGAGGAGAAACAGAAGAGAAATTATCAATAGTAGGCTGCCGTTTATGGGGTCAGGAAGTGGGAAATTGGAGAAAGACATTTTACTGGCCTAGACATTTGTTCACAATTTTTATTTTTTATTTTAAATGACTGCATTCCTTATCAGAGGATGCAGGTAGAACTAGTAGTTGCGCAATAGCAATATTATTTTATCATGTTGAACAAAATTATGCTGTGCATGAAGCTTAGTAGATTTCCACATACGCTCGGCTTTCCGACTTTGTCGATGAATGCAACGGATGTCATCATTTAACCTGGGAGTGAGGTTAACTGCAGAAATAGTCACAACAAGAATGTCAGTGCAGCTCAAGTTAAACATTGAAAATTGGATGAGCAGCACGCTCAAATGCAGTGGAAGGTTTCTGCTCAAAGAGGTTATTTAACTTGCATTAGAATTTTGTTTATCATTACTGGTTGAACAAAGTGATCAATTAGTTGATACATTTCTTTCCCAAACAACACATAGTATGCCAAAAGATACAAAAACAGACAGACAGTCTACAACAAGCTCCACGTTCTTAGTTGGCTAAAAGCAGGACACAAGAAGACCACATCTGTCTTTCTGTCAAAGTTTGTACTATCAACAGAAAACGGAAAGAAAAAAGGAAGGCACTGTACGGTTCAATCTGGCAGTCTACAATAATCTGATGCAAAGCAATTCAAATTTAGAGATCTCCACTAGCCAAAATTGTACATAGTTCTACTCAAATTAACACAATGGTGGAATGATACACATTATTCTGAAATTAACTCATTCACTCCCAGCCATTTTCACTACATTCGTTTGCAGCAAAAACAGTGCCTAGAGTTCAACAGGGTTTTTTTTAAACTCTTTCACTCCCACCCATTTTCCCTGAAGCAACCCCCTTCACACCTATTGTAATATTTTAACTATTACATTACCATTACATTTGAAACTATTTGCTATTTTACTGGATTTTGACTGATTTTGCAAGGCCCACGGAATATTGTATTCTATTGCTATAAAAACATGGAACCCACCAAAAGAAAGATTAGAGTCTCTTCTTTTATCGGAAAAAAGTATATTTCTATCTATTTCCGTTTGCAGCAATTAGCATTAGAATATAGCTAAGTGTCATCATTATTCACAAATCTGTTGAAAACACTGGGGAAAATAACTTGTTGCAAAATGGCCCTGGCTGATCTCTTATACTCTGCTGCCACCTGCTGGCCGTTTTGTGTAATAACTACCATTGCTTTAAGCGACCTCTTCAGGTCAGAAGCTGCATCAAAGCCTTATGTATGCTCTAGCATAAAAAATGTCTAAATACGATTTTGGGAGTGAAGGACAAATTATTAAAAAAGTTAATTATATAACTTTGGGTTTTTAAATGACACTTTACAAAATAAAAGACTAAACAATCACAGTAGAAACAAAAACTGAGACAACAATAGCATGAGTAAAAAAAAACAACAACAAGAATGTAAGATTGGTAAGAAAGTGTTACTTGGTGGGCCGATTTGGAGAAGGAGGGCACTAAACACATTGGAACAGTTGTTGCAGATGACAGCCAATCACATACTGTATCAGTAGAGACACACAGTTCCCAGAAAAAAACCCCACTTAGAGCAGAAGATAACTTGGTCGTAACAAGGTTTTGTGCAATAAAAATATGAAGCTGTGTAAAATAATGCAGCTCCTCGACTAAAATGAGAAAATATTGTCAAACTTTAAAAAAATAAAATAAAAATAATGCAATGAGGCCATTTAAAAACAAAGACAAGTTGATTTTAGTAGATGCATTTTGATTTATTGTCCTGCACTTCTCAATTTTGTTTGTTATGAGAAAATAGATCCATTACATGTTTAATACACCTTGTTGTGACATTACAGCAAAGTAATGTAAAAGTGCTGTGCTAATCTGTATCATGTTACAGTATCTGAAAGTGAGAGACCGCTAACTACATTTTAAACAGGTTTTGACCTAGTCATTGACAACTGTTCTCTCCTTCAAATAAGCCTCCGAAAGTTTTCCCTGAGCATCCTGACAAATTGCGTCTCTTTAGTTATAACAGCAAATCATTGATCTGAAGGTCACTGAGAAAGAGGAATAGTCTGTACACTGAGCGGGACACCAATGAGGCAGATTATTATCCTGCTATAAATTATTCATCTGTTCATCCATTTTCTACACATTTTATCCTGTTCAGGGTCACAGGGAAGCTGGCGCCTACCCCAGTGGACATTGGGCCAGATTCGTGATACAACTTAAATTGATCACCAATCAATCACAGGGGACACAGACAAGCTATCAGCACCGATGGACAATTTGGAGTTTGAGGCTCAAATTAACCAAACACAGTAGTGTTTTTGGATATGGGTGGAAGCCTGCAAATGGAAGCTATACAGTCACACAGGGAATATACCTACATGCAAAATTACGTGCTGATTATTCCCATTGGTTCAAAACAATATTATTGTGCATCACTCGAAAAAAAATTGGTTGAACTAAACCCTTCTAGTAACCAATTGGAGAATGACTGACCATGAGTATACTGTATCCTTATAGGCTATCAT
Source organism: Leptonotus elevatus (assembly GCF_054856555.1). Classification (NCBI taxonomy): domain Eukaryota; kingdom Metazoa; phylum Chordata; class Actinopteri; order Syngnathiformes; family Syngnathidae; genus Leptonotus; species Leptonotus elevatus. The sequence continues at coordinate 3,763,400 of NC_141254.1, forward strand.
ACATCCTGTGCTGAATCAAAGAATCAATGATACAGTATACCTTGAGGCCCTTGACTAATTCCATTTTCAGAAAGCAAGGTCAGGCCATTGTCTAAGTGGATAAATTAAAGTGTTGGGAATGGGAACTTCTTCTTTATCATGATGAGGCTAGCATACCGGATTGGCCATTGCCAAATTCAAATGGTAGTGTCCTCTCTCTGTCTGTCTCTGTCTGTCTCTCTCTCTCTCTCTCTCTCTCTCTCTCTCTCTCTCTCTCTCTCTCTCTCTCTCTCTTTTCTCTCTCTCTCTCTTTCTCTTTCTTTCTTTCTTTATTTCTTTCTCTCTCTCTCTTTCTTTCTTTCATTAAACGTCTGATAACATTTGTGTAGTTGATTTATTCAATGGTTAGATGCTGCCTCTTTTGGTGGTAGAAACGACTTCAAAAGTTTTTCTTTTTAAAGACAAGAAAAGAAGAATATGCCCGAGGAGGCAAAACATTTTGTGTGCTGTCTGCTATTTTCAGCAATTGAACTTGGCTTTGAGATTCAAAATGTTTCCCACTGACCCAGAACTACAGTACAAAGGCGATGGGAAGTTAATATTCCCCAAGAACGTTTCACCATCACTTTTAATACAAGAATCAGCAGCGGACGTCATGAAACTCCTATCACGTGGATCAAGAAAGTCTAGCCATGAGATGAGACTATCATAATTTTATTATTGTTTGATTTTTTTTTATGTTTTCAATGCCCCAAATTCATTTTAACTTCACCATACCATGACAATAAATGCTTTCTACTCTATTATTCTATTTCTGTTAAGTCTTTTATGTACAACACTTTGTTGTTTGTTTGTTTTTAAAGTGTGCTATAAATAGCTACAGTTGATTTTGTCTCTGACTAAGTTTGTCTCAAAGATTAGCTAAGACATGCACAGGCAAAAAATACAGTTAAACTGTAAAAGCTCATTAAATTGCATATACAGTAGATTATTTTAGCACTTTTACATTACCTTCAAATTATAACTGTAGTCAGAGGTGGCAAATCCAGCTCCAGAAAGTAGTAAAAACCCTGCCACAGTTTGTCTTTAGCCCCTGATGCTAGCTAGCTAGCTAACTCCCTAGCAGGTAAACGAGCACCATGGGGGCTAGCTAGGGAGCTAGCTAGGGAGCTAGCTAGTTAGCACCTGGGGCTAAAGCCAAACTGGCAGGGTTTTTACTTTCTGGACCTGGATTTGCCACCTCTGACTGTGTAGTAATTTGAAGTGTAGCAAAAGTTACATGCACAATATTTACAGATCACACATTGAAAGATAAACATACACATTTACAAATCCATTTCTCAAATTTGTGAATCTGGTTACCATTTTTTGTGACTATTGTTCCATACAATATTTGTGAATTTGCATGGTTAGGAATTTGCAAATAGTTATGCTACAATAATGGCCCCATAAATCTTGTCTTGCGAAATTGAAGTTTTGAACTGGAAGGACATTCAATTCCAAGCACATGAAGGGCCAATTTCATTACCAGCAAACTTCCAGACAGCCCACATAGGTGTGTTTAGTGTGCTGTCAATTCTCTTTTGAGTCGCTGCTTCTCCAGATTTTATCACTCCCACAACACAAATTAAACAAGCTCTGTGCATGCCACCAGTGAGGCTGCTGTAGATCACAATGCTGACCTGGCGCTATTGGTTTTGATTTTGTAAATCGCGATATGAAATAATATCATAAGCTACTGAGTGACAATTAGTTGAATTTTGTCCCTGTCTTTTGGTCAATTAACATTTCAGATTATGTGTTTACCTCCCATGTTTAAAGATACAACAAAAGGAAAATCAAATCCAACCAAACTTCAAATAAATCCAATGGTTACTTTTTCGTTTGGTTTTACTTGCTAGTGTTGCAATTGCATAGTTAAATCTTAAACAAAAATATGAAACAGAAGTAATGCACGTTGGTTGCCAGAGTTACAATAATTGACATATCTTGAACAAGTGGCTATTGTGTATTCAATTAAAACAAACTCAATGAAACACTGCTCAACATACTGGATGTCATACTTCTAAATCACTATTCCATTCCAGTCAGTTTTTAACTGATTTAGAAAATTAGCATATACATGTGTATTCCAAAGCCTTGGCGGCACGGATTTCTAAAAATAACCTGGTTGTGAAATATCGGCTTCTCAGCACAGCGTGAATTCAATTGAAGTCACCGGAAATGCCCTGCCAGCCATCTTGCGTTGCCACCTGCTAAGCGCGCCTAACTCGAATACAGAATTATTTCTCTGTGGCGTTTTAATGTTATTTTCTGTCACCACATTGAAAATGCCACAATGTGTGGCGTATGGTTCTACCAGTCTGGGAGAAGCTTGACATAATTATTTGATGTGATTATAAATACTTCTTTTTTGATAGGTACATGAAAAAAATTGTCCAGGTTAAAAGTGAAAGAGTGGAAGCAAACATTATAAAATCGTTTTTATTCATAACTTAATAAATAATTTAATACTTGAATATTTATTGAGGTTTACACACATTTTGAGTTTCATCTTCATGGATTTTTTATACATCAAGTTTGAGATTTAAAAAAACAAAAACAAAATGAAACAAAACAAATCCAATACAGTGTTGTCTGAGATTTCAATATTTGCATATAAATGTATAGTATGAAAATAAAGGGGATACATTGAATAATAGTATATATTTTTCCAATAGAGATTTCTTAATTTTAATTTTAAAAAGTGAGTGCTACTCAAAGATTTGTTTGTATCAATGTGCCAGAACCATGAACATAAATCAGCAAATTTATTTTATTTGTGCGGCACGCTGCATACTGGTTAGCCTATCTACTTCAGTGCATTGTCTCATTGGTTCGGCTCCAGCTTTCTTGTGGGGATTTTGCATGTTCTTCCCGATTCCTAGCTGTGTAGGTTTTCTCTACAAAAGCATGCCTAGTAGGTTAAGTGAGCACTCTAAATTGTCCGTAGGTCTGAATGTTTGTGTGAATTGTTCTTTGTATGTGCCCTGTGATTGTCTGGCGACCGGTTCAGGGTGTACCCTGTCTCTCGCCCTAGTGAGTATAAGAGGTTTGGAGAATGAATGAATGATTCTATTTGCAGATCAATAATTGGAGACCGTCTGTGAAATGTAAACCTATCCTTTGTAAGTCACAAATCCGATACTGACATAATATACATATTATTCACATGACGTCAACGACCCCCACCTAGCGACCCGGCAGCCATTTGGTGGGTCAAACAATTTTGTGGCAAACCATTGCGGAGGAGCACTCATGTCGCTTACTACAAGTTACAATGATTCATTCATTTGTTCATTCATTACGGATTTTCACAAACCGCTTCACAATGGTGCACATTAAAATAGGGTGAACAAAGATGTGAAACAAAGCTTCTAGATAGTATTCATACAACGTCATTTGCCCCACATTGTACTGTATGCCGTTCATGGGTCCATGGAATGTCGAATGGGAATGGACAAAGAGGTGTCCGGAATTGCAAAGACAAATCGAAAGGATTTCCAACTGACAAAGTCTACCAAAGTGTTTTCTGACCATTTTGATTAAGGTACGTGTCATTCTAAGATGGTAAAAAGGCTTTTACCATAATGCAATCATGATATATGTGAGCCCCTGTGTGTGGCTAGCTATGGCTAAAAATAGATCTGGTGGTCAAGATGTTCTATTTTGATATCTCTCCAAATACCCTCCTTAAGGACTCTTATTTTCCTTTCCCAGCAGCCCAAAAGTTGAAATTGTTGTTAAAGTGCACGAAAATAAGTGATGAATCAACAATGTTGTTGTTTCGGTTGTAAAATGCTAGCACAGTCGGGGAACTAGCTAACTTGGTTTAAAAATAACCCGAGATTCTTCACCTTGAATTCACAAATGATAAATGCACATAGCAACCAATAAAAGACAAAAGTACAGAAGACGCAAGAATGTCCGTGTTTTGGGAGCCATCCTCCCTCAGAGCATACGTTGCCATGTAGTCCGTTCCGTGTTGAGTTGAATCTTCCGCATACGTCTTGCTTACACAAGTAATGTTCAAGGAAGCTGGTGGTGACATTCATCAATAACAAAAGAACATTCGGGGTAAACACAATAGAAACAGAGCTGAGTCCTCTGGAAAGTGGACCCACCATGAGGGGCGGACTCGCGATCCTGTGACGTCAGTGAATATTATCTATACTGGAATGGTTGATGCCGCCAGTGAAGTTTGTTCTTTGCGAGGCTCGCATTACTCCATACAGGGATCCCGGTGTAAAGCACGCGCTGAGTGTTTTCAGCAAAAATTTATCAGAAATTGTCAGTGACAGTGGCAACGCAAGATGGTTGCCCTCTGATTTCAGCCACGAAAGGCCACTGTGAGTCCATGTTATTATTAGATGTGCTTGCCGGCCTTACAAGTGATATCAGCATTCATATCTCTATTACTTTGCTCATTAGAGAAAATTATTTGAGGAAATCATTCTCAGGTAATTACATTGAAACTGCCCTTTTGTTTAATATCAACCTAGGGTCTGTTTTGCTTTTCTTTTTTTTCAAGTGGGAGCCTTTTAGTGGGCGCATACTTCCATCAGGATTGGAGAGCCGCTTGCAAAACGCGGATCAAGGACATAGCCAGAACCCTTTCAACGAGGTGGCAAGGTTGAAACAGCAACTCACTGTCTGTGGCCATAAAATGACACACGCACACCTGTAACCTCACAAGTCAGAGATTGCAAGGTCTACCTTGTCTACACAGTACTGTACACATAGCTGGAAGTGATTATTATATAATCCCATCAACACAGTCAGGTTTTTGTGAAATTTAACGCACCTCCTCAATTCCACCGACACGCCTTCCTTTGAAGAAGCAGAGTCCGAGGACTCGGAGGTAGGCTCTACTCTTTCTGGGGTTGAAGTCACCAAGGTGGTTAAAAAGCTCCTCGGTGGCAAAGCCCCGGGGGTGGATGAGATCTGTCCAGATTTCCTGAAGGCTTTAGATGTTGTGAGGTCATCCTGGTTGATATGCCTCTGAATTGGCAGACCCCAGTGGTGGTCCAGCTTTTTAAGAAGTGTGTGTTCCAACTACAGTGTGATCACACTCCTCAAACCCCTTGGTAAGGTCTATTCAGGGGAGCTGGAGAGGGTCCATCGGCAACATTCCGGAGGAGCAGTGTGGTTTTCAAAGCACACCCACAAAGCCAATCTTTCCTTTTGCACCATTATTTGTGAAAAGTACAAATAATTATTTGTCCCTTACTTTGCTGAAGATAGGTAAGACGTTAGTCTCCCGTCTTTCAAAAGATGGCGTTTTCCCTCAAAAGAAAGGCGTAAAAATAGTTTTATATGGCGTCATCTTATTATTCTGCTGTGCAGTGAGTGTGTTTTGAATTCACAAATGCACTACACGAACGTACGTTCGCATAGGAATAATCCAGCGACTTAAAAAGGCTGCGTAGCGATCTGCCTATTTGCGTAAAGGACTTCTCTACTGGGAAACTGACTATGCATGTGCAAACACACATCGCTACGTGGACAGGGCTGGGAAAAGAACAGTAGCGGTGTGCCTTCAGGAAGATAATTTTTGCCTGCAGGCAAGATGAAGTAATCAGTCATTTTTAATTGAGGTATGAAAATCAACAAAAGTTGTCACTTTCAAACCTATGGTTTCTGAAATGAAAGAAATAATTAAAATAAATAGAAAAAGCCAAACGGTTTCAACTTTCATTTCAGCCTGGGGTAGGCAGTGTCTACCTTGCCTAACCTGACCGCACGTCACTGATACACCAAAATAATTCATCCTCATATTCACATATACAATTTTCATTACACTGATACATCAAAAGAAATGACATAATTTCTTCTGTTTTGCCAACTCAAGTCTGATTTAAATAGTTTTCTTGAACTTTGCTTTTAAGCGTTTTTTTTTTTAACTCAGCAAGTGATCTTTTCAGGGCAGTACCAAAATTATTCCACAAATTGACACCTCTTACACAACACACCTTTGCTTAATATTTGGTCTTGTTTTGATTTTTCTTGCAGACACTTGTACCCCTTATGTCATAAGGACTCTCTAATTTCAAATACCTTCTGAGTACTGTGGCAGAGTAGATTTGGGGCTAACTTGGGGTGATTGACTCCACTTTTCACAGCTGGAATCACATTAAAGCAGAAAACCTACTATTTTGAACAACAAAATACCATGCAATTTAATAAGTGTCTAGACTCCGGAGAGAAAATCTACTCGCTAAACAGAACCGTAACCGGAAATTAATTATATGTAGTACGTTATACCAAACATCAGCCATGAAGAGTGACCTATAAGCTATAAAAAAAATAACTATAAAAAATATAGGGATGTCCCAATCTGATCACGTGATCAGGAATCGAGCCCTGATTTCAACAGGAAGTAACCCGGAAGTGACCTGATTTTAACAGGAAGTATCTCGGAAGTGACCTGATTACAACAGGAAGTGACCCGGAAGTGACCTGATTTCAACAGAAAGTGACCCGGAAATTACCTGATTTCAACAGGAAGTGACCTAATTTCAACAGAAAGTGACCCCAATGTGACCTAAAAACAACAGGAAGTGACCTGATTTCAATAGGAAGTCACCCAGAAGTGACCTGATTTCACCAGGATTCTATTAGGAAGTGGCCTAAAATCAACTACTACTCCTTCTACAAGTACTACTACTACTGCTACAAGTAGTATATGCGGCTTTCCACCTTGCAAGCGTCATCAGTCCCATTCAAAATTTCCGCGGACATTTTTCTAGTTCATTATATTGTCAATAACACCCTTGCTTCAGGATTAACCAACACAAAAAAAAATGCAAAAAAAAACAACAACAAACCAAACAAACAAATCTACAAAATTAGAAAATTGCAGCTCAAATGATCTGCAAAACACATGTTCTCTGTTTGACAATATTAGAATGCAATGTGCAATATTTGGCCGTGCCCAGAAACTGTCACTCATTGGGACATGCCGTGATTGAATGCAACAAAATAGCTGCCATACATCCAAACACAACATAATGTGACTTGGAACATTTCCCGTCTTTCACAACAGACCAATTCTAAGTATTGATATGCTCTATTACAAACCTTTGAGTTTAGATGCTTTCAAAGTCGCGGCGGGCATCCATGGCAAACACGCCTGTGGGTATTTGCCCATCCCGTTCCGTATATTTATTTTTTATATGCTCTATCTTATGCTCCATTTTAGGTGCTTGGATACTCTGACACCATATATGTAGATTCAATATTTAAATAAATATGTGTTGATACAATTGAGCTGCACACATAATCTGAAAGAAACATTTGATACATGTGATATGCAATAATCAAGTTTACTACTTTCACACCTTAGCAGACAACCAAGACGGCCGTGAAGTTATTTCCATCCACAGACAGGGTTTCATAAAATAAAATCCAACCATATATCAATCTTAAGTAAAAGTAAAAAGTAGAGCTGTCAAACATTTTTTAATCAGATTAATCACATTTTAGAATTTTGATCAACCATGATTAATCACTTAATAAAAAGGCTTTTTATCAACATTTTTCGCACCAAATTTGAAGAGCACCTTTTGTGTTAATTTTTTCAACATTCATTGCTATGACATCTTCAAAATGTTTTGATCCACTCCAGACTATCATCTTCCTCTTTTTCTAATCAGTTAATTACTTGCATAAGTTAAAATGGAATGGCTCAAACACAACCTGTGCTACATTTAACCTAACCATCCGTTGTCAAGCTAAATTATCATCTGCGTTTAAAATTAGTAGTTTAATTAATCTGCGTTAATACATGATTAATGCAATACCTTTTGTGATTACCTCATTCAAACCACGTCATTATTACAAAAAAACGGCCAGCAGGTGGCAGCAGATCATAAGAAATCAGCCAGATTCATGTTGCAACAAGCTCTTTTTGCCAGTGTTTTCAACAAGTTTGTGAATAATGATGATACTCAGCTCTATTCTAATGCTTGCTTGCTTGGAAGCAATGTTTAGAATTGTGAAGAATTAAGTGGCATATGTGCCCCTTATGCTGACAATGACTCTGGAGCTGGGCCAGGCAGGAGCAAAATACATTAAATTAGTCCCACGCCACACTACAGTTCGGCCAAATGAGGCTACACTGTGCAAAAAAAATAAAACAACCTGTAGAAAGTAAATTTCAGTTGTTTTACAGTATTTTTTGGCCGCCCCAGCTGCAGGAAAATTACTGTATTTTTACGATTTTTTTTGTGTGTTTATCTCATTAGATGAACTTTTGAGTGCTACCGTCTATATGACAATACAGAAATTGTAGTTATTTTCACTTTTAAAAATGTGTCATAAAGAAATTATTGTAAAATTACAAATTTATACTGTACATTTCTCAGTAAATATATATATTTTTTCTCTTTTTTGGGGGGGTTTTAAAGTTAAATTTTACATTTTATTCCATTAAATAACAGACAAATATTTGTGAAATTATGATACATTTGTGAAGGTATTTTAACAATCAATATATGTATTTCTAATTTTCTTTTTTTTGCAAAAGAACAGAAATATTGTTTGTTTTTACAGTTACAGTACAGTGATTTTATGTTATTTTACATTTGACATGGTTTTTTTTGTAAATTCAATTATATTTTTAAAATACAGATAAAAAATTAATAAAATAGTAAAATAAAAAGTAAAATTCTGTTATATTATATAAGGTAACAACAGAAAAAACAGGACTAACTGATTCTGACTGCAATGTAAGAGTTCATAGGATTTTATTTTCATTTATTGTTGACATTGTTCAAACTATTTCTTCATTCGACAGGAATTTGCCTCTGGATTAATAAAGTATCTAAAGCATATTTCTCTTTATCTCTCTGTCTGTCTAAATTGACTCTAATTCACACTGCCAGCTGCGATCCGATTTTTGTAAATTCCAGTTTGTAGCGCAATAGTTAAAGCAGCAGAATTCATGTTGAGCTTTATCATTTCGTTGAATGCCTTTGAGAGCATTTGCTTTTTGAATAAACCTCAAGTTTTGTTGTGACAAATAGCTAAAATATTAATGCAACAGTGATGTGATGCATATCAAATAAAAGGGAATATTCTAGGTTAAGAAAATAAAAGTAGAAAGACAAAGCTGGATGTGTGGGCAGAATGCTGGCACTATTCATGGAGTTGTCAGTCTGGCATGAAGAGTGCAGTGCTGATACTTAAAAGAACGTGCTCCTCAAAGTTTGGCAGACAATGCAGGTGTTTGAAATGTAGAGTGTATATTTTATTTTAGGTGACATTTCATGTCATTTCCACGTACACAATGTGTTATCTGTCGTAACTACAGCTTGTGCTTGTCGATGCTTTATAACATGACAAAGATTTTGCCAACATTGTCAGCTATCTTTTGTGGAATATGTGTGATTGTGTCTGGTAAAATTGTATGGTTTAAAATTATAGTTCTTGTTTGTTGGTTGGATGTTTTGTCTATTGTCTTTCCAATATATTCATGGGTATTTTTATACACAAGTGTAAACTCACTGCATGATTTTGTTTATTAATCTAAGTCACTAAAATATATAAATAGTTGAAAAAAAGAGACTCAAATAGCCTATTTGTAAACACAAATCTTTTGATTATACAGTATAATAGGAGAACATTTATTGAACATGGTTTGAGTGCTTTTTAAGTGCCAGCATGTAGACCACCCATCCATTGATCATGTTTATTGCAGCCTTAACGGTTTTTATGAGCTAGAGTAAGTCTTGCAAATTGCATTTACAATCTGGTCATCTTGTCTGATGATGAAAATGAATGTAATAATAAAAGCACTCTTGCTTCATTGGGGGGGGGGGGTCATTTTAATTAAGAAAAGGTCTAAGAAGTGTAGTAGGCACTGTTTATGTCAGTGAGTTTCAATTGGTGGGTTGGGATATAAAAGTGGGTCGTGGACAGCTAATAAAAAGTTACAGGTATTCATGTCCTGATTTTTCCATATGGTACATAAGTGTAGCTGTATTAGGTCAGGGACAGGAAGTCACAGAGAGGACTCACAAAGTGATTCACGTCATTGTAGAATAAAGTTGGACGTGTTCAGAGATGCACATCTGCACATCTTGGTTGTAGTAAGTGGTTATTGGAGTTACTGTTGCCTGTCTATCAGTTCGAACCAGTCTGACTATTCGTCGTTTTCGCCCACAGAACTGCTGCTCACTGGATAGTTTCTCTTTTTTGGACCATTCTTTGTAAATCCTGGAGATGGTTGTGCATGAAAATCCGAGTAGATCAGCAGTTTCTGACCAGCCCATCTGGCACCAACAACCGTGCCACATTCAAAGCCACTTTAATCACCTTTCTTCCCCATTATGAAGCTCGGTTTGAACTGCAGCAGATCTTCTTGAACTTGTCTGCATGCCTAAATGTATTGCGTTGCTGCCATGACAGGTGTGCCCAATAAAGTGGCTAGTAGGTGTATGTAAAATACAGAAAAACAATATTTTACAGTTAATTAATTCATCCAAACCCCAAAATGTATTTATACGTTTTGGGGTTTGAATGAATTAAAAATTATAAATACGTGTTTTAATACTTTGTCCTGCACTCCCAAAAATGTATTTTTATGTTTTTTACATTTTGGCTTTGATACAGCTTCTGACATGAAGAGGTTAAAGTAATGGTAGTTATTACAAAACATAGCCAGCAGATGGCAGCACAGTATAAGAGATCAGCCAGGGCAATGTTGCAACAAGCTCTTTTTGCCATTGTTGACAAAAATGTGTGAATAATAATGAAACTTAGCTATATTCTAATGCTAATTGCTGCAAAACTGAAACATATTATTTTTTCCTGATGCAAGAAGAGACTCTAATCTTTCTTTTGGTAGGTTCCATGTTTTTATAGCAATAGAACAGAATATTCCGTGGACCTTGCAAAATCAGTCAAAATCCAGTAAAATAGCTGGGAGTGAAAGAGTTGCTGCAATGTCAATTTGATTTGCCATTTTTAAATGTAGTCTCAGTTTTAGTCCAGTTTGAATCACGCTTGTTAGTTTTGATCATTTTTAAGTCAGCAGGTAATGTTGAACATTTCAGATCTAAAACTATTTCATATCAAATGTTTTCATCTTTTTGATGAAAAACAACTTGACACACAATTACAGCATATCAACAAGTTGCTACTATAGCTCCATGCTATGAGCTAGTAAATTAGCCAGCATTAGTTAATGGTTGGATTAACATTATTGTTGGAATGTTATAGCCATTGGATTAATGCTACGTTATAATTATAATTAGCTTTTTTTTTTTAACCTTTCACTGTGAATCCACCTCTTGTCTGTCCAATGTGTTTGTGCATGTTGTGCTTGCTAGCTGCAGTTTTGAAAGGGGGTGTGTCACTGTGTGTCACATGACAGCGTCACAGTGACAGATTAGCAGAGACAAAAACAAATCATATAATTTTCATCTCTTTTTTGTTCATGAACTAAAAATGTCCATAGATTTTAGTCCAGTTTTTATTAAGTAAAGTAAATGTTTGTCTCGTCGAAAATGCATACTGATTCAGTCCCAGTTAATGAGGGTTTTAGTCTCGTCTAGTCTAGTTTTAGTCCGGTGAAAAATGTGTGTTGAGGAAATTATTTTTGTTTAGTTTTGGTTGACGAAATTAAACTATTTTGTAGGTACTTATACATATATCAAACAGAAACGGTCTCACGCAAGAAAATGAAAATGATGTACAGTGCTAATCAAAAGTTTGTGAACCTCTTGAGCAATTGGGATTTTCCAGTTGTTTCAACCTGATTTTGTTGTTCAATCTGAACCATTACATTTTATATGAAAAAACAGGTGTTGGTTCGGCATTCCAATGCATTGTTCTTCTCTTTTTCTTTTTTTTAAATCAATTGTTTAGTCAAAACTAAATTAAAAAGAGTTTTTGGTCAATTCATGTAGGTGCAAAAGTAAGTGAACCCTGAGCTGCATTGCTTAAAACAAGCAGTCAAGTAGGATCAGGTAGGACACATTGGTAGCTAAACTAACCACTGAAATGGACCAATGGAATGAGAGGTTTAGCAAAGAAAATGTGCATCACTGACTGAAACAGAGACATAACCACATCACTTAAGTCTTACCCAGGTGAACCCATACAGGTCAGTCATGCTGAGAGGAAGAGAAATCTCAGGGGACCTCAGGAAACGGGTAATGACAACACATCTGTCTGGGGGAAAAGCTATAAAGTATTTTTTTTATTTATGAGCTTCATCTTTCCACTGTGAAGCAGATCACCTGCAACTAGAGAACACTGAAAATTACTACAATCCAGCCTAGAAGTGGACGGCCTTCTAAAATATCAGCAAGACCCAATAGACAAATGTTAATTCAGGTGAAAACCAACCTGTGCATCACATCGAGGGATTTGCAGACCTCTTTTGCTGCATTTGGGACACATGTGCATGCTTCAGCAATCAGAAGAAAAGTCAATCGACAAGGCTTTCATGGAAGGCTTGCTAGGTAGACAGTTCACAAAAAAAGATCAGAGCTGCTCCATTTCAACTTTGCCAGAGAGTACCTCAACTTTTGCTCAATAATGAATGACAATATTATCATTCTTTTTGCTCATGTCCATTATTTTCAATGTCAGCATTGTAGATTGGGGTATGACTAAACATTTAATACGGTTATTTTAATATTTTATACAAAATATCTGACCATGCCTGCAGAGTTGACAAACTTTTGAGCAGCTGTTGACGATGGTGTGATGTAAACACACCTTCCAGCGGCATTTAGACCATTTCTCCTGGGCTCGTCACATGGAGCCAAAGCAATTACAAATGCCATTGGTGATTTTTATTTTATTTTTATAGCATAATCATTTAAACTGCCACTGTTGCCCTTGTCTATATTGCTAACTCCCTAAAAGAAAGGCAAAAAAAAAATCCTAAAAAGAAAACATCAGTGCTGATAAGTTTAATTGTACTTTCTTACTACTTGGTACATGCAGTTTGTGCTCTGTTTCTTTATATACTCTGCATACAGTATGTATCGTAGCAAATGAACAAAAAATAAAATAAACCGGGAATTTTACCAAGGGCAGCTTCCTGAAAAGTAGCTACCGTATTTATACCACTACACCACTACTGCTTGGAAGCTATTTAACATTTAATTTTTTACTATTTGTCAATCTGGACAATTAATTTCTTACCTTCAAAACTTAAATTGTGAAATTAATTTGAGTGGATAATATGTGATACATTTATAAGTGTGAAATTCCAGTATATGATGTATTATGCATGTTTCTTGGCTGGGTTGATGCTACAAAATGAATTAGCTGCTCTGTGCTTGTGGCATGTGCAATGACAATACAAATTGATTTCCAGATTAATAACAATGTAACTACTTGAGCTCTATATGTATTAATACTTTTTTGTTCTTTTTATTTGTTACAGATGCAGTGTGGACAGTAAAGTGTCAAGAGTGGCATGGCTCAATCGCACGACCATTCTATTTGCCGGGAAAGAGAAATGGTCTCTTGACCCTCGTGTAACTCTGTTGGAAAATACAGCAGTCACGGAATACAGCATCGAGATCCAAAATGTTGATATACATGATGAGGGACCCTATGTCTGCACCATCCTCACGAACAAGAAACCAAAATCCACAAAAGTACATCTCATTGTTCAAGGTAAAACAAATTTCATTTAACATTTTGTGTGACTGAAGTTCTCTGTTGTGATGAATGGAAAAGAGTTTATCTGTAACAAATATTATTGGTTTCTATATTGAAAATGGCTGTTTTGTAGATAGGTCAAGTTTCACTAAAGTTTGATTGATAAAGTGTTATTCCAAAACTCAGATTCATTATACAGTCGGTGCAATTCAACTGTCGGTCTTGAGGAGTTAGAGTTTCCATACTTCTCTAAGGCCACTTAAAATGTTTCTGAGGCTGGATTTACACAGATTCATTTAAGTGACTAGATTTTATGTTTTTCAGATCACAATCAGAATAATAGTTTTTGACCAATTATAGTATGTTAAAACAAAAGGATTTTGCCTCCATCTGGGTGTTTTTGAGGATAAGATGTTGACCTCCCACTTCACGTTAGGGTGCTGATGGGGCAATTGTTAATGGTCAGTTCCCCCAGCCTCACATACGGCGTCTTGCCTGTAAGAAAGTTGTGAATCCAGGACTGTCGGATGGCAGGAGAAACACTGAGCTGGTGAAGAGGAGATGATGCAGTTGAAAGCAGAGCTGAAGTCCATGAACAGGATCTTCATGTAGGTCCCTGCACTGTTGAGGTCATCCAAGATGAAGCACAGCCCAATGTTTAATATATAAACACACACCCTATTTACCCGGTAGGCAAACTACAAATGGTCCAGCAGTTGTTCTGAGATGGTGGTCCAACACAAAGTATTCAAAGGAATTTATGACCGCAGATGTCAGAGTGACAGACCTATAGTAATTCATATCTGAAATTTGTAGATTAATGGTGGGGCATTTAACTCATTCAAACCCTCATTAAACCTAAAAACGTGTAAACACGTTTAAAAAAATATTTTGTCCTTCACCCCCAAAAACGGACTTACACCTTTTTTTTCATAAAAGAGCATACGGAAGGCTTTGATGCAGCTTCTGACAAGAAGAGGTGGCTTAAAGCGATGGTAGTTATTTAATAAAACGGCGAACAGGTTGCAGCAGAGTATAAGAGATCAATCAGGGCCATGTTCCAACAAGCTCTTTTTGTCAGTGTTTTCACCAGGAATATGATGATGATAGATGAAACCTAGCTATATTCTAATGCTAATTGCTGCAAAACAGAAACAGATACAAATTACTGATATTACTAATACTTAAAAAAAAAATCCTAGTTAAAGAAGAGACTCTAATCTTTCTTTTGGTAGGTTCCATGTTTTTGTAGCAATAGAATACAATATTCTGTGGGCCTTGCAAAATCAGTCAAAATCCAGTAAAACAGCTCGGGCGCGAAGGGGGTTGCGTCGGTGAAAATGGGTGGGAGTGAATGAGGTAAGGTCTTGAAAACATAGTTAAGTATTTAAAAAATATATATATTTCCCCCCTTCCCATGTAGGAAAAATTCCCTTCTACAACTCACTCCTTTGTTTGGAAAATTTCCCGTCCACAACTCACACTTGCACGTTGGGGTAGTGGCATGTTTGGATAGTGGCACATTCGAAGCAGAATTTATTTGAAAATGGCATAATAAACCTTTACATATTATGGATTGGTGCATATTTTTGCACGCTAGGGGGCGCTATACGTTGTTGTGTTGTTATGGTAACTTCATAATATCAAAATTTTCGCCGAGCCTGAGGAGAGTGCAAAGTTTGGTGAGTTTTCATAAATGTTTAGGTCCCCAATAATGAGATCGTTTACAAAGAATAAGAAAAATAATTCTTACAAAAACAAGAGGGACCTCGCAGCGGTATCTGCTCGGGCCCTAATAATAATAATAATAATAATGATTATTATTATTATTATAATTATAATTATAATAATAATAATAATAATAATAATAATAATAATAATAATAATAATAATAATAATAATAATAATAATACAAACGAAAAACAAGAGGGACCTTGCAGCGGTAGCTGGTAAAATCCAGAATTAGGTTTTTAAGCTCATTTACAAGCATGCTAAGCCTCTAGGCGGCAGTAGTTAGCCAGTCTCAAACTAAATAGTGTTCCATCATCTAGCGATCGACAGTGGAATTGCATGCAAAATAGACGAGAGTTCGACCCAAAATAGAGTGACTGACTGTAACTGTACTAAAAAGAATCTGCCAAATAGTGGGCCTGTGAACACGGCACCCATGATGGAGTGAGGTTTACGGTATGTGAATTATCATTTGGGATACCATTTCGCATGATCCAGTACTACAGCATCTACCTCAAGGGGATATTCTAAGAATATACACTTGAAGGAGAGTCCACGCGGCATGCGACATAACAGCCTGTTGTATTAAGCTCATATACAGCTTGTTCACCCACGACTGTACTGGTAGATTCAGCAATCACAATCACATCATAAGGTTGGCAGATGATACAACTGTAGTTGGCCTTATAAAGGACAACAAGTAGCATTGCACGTGTGCCGTGACCAAGCCCCGGGGCAGATGTATAAGACACCAGACATCATGGTTAATTAATTACAAATTAAAATAAACTGTTTCGATGTGCTTCTCGATTAAAGAACTAATATACACATTAATATACACACATATACATACACATTTCAGATGTGTATTAACAACCGAATAATAGAATGCAAGTTACTGATGGTGTAGTGGTATATTCCTACTCCAGGGTTTCTGCAAGTTGTAAACAGCATTAAAAGTCATAAAATGGATTTTTGAAAAACTGAAGGCTCAAATGGCACTAGAAAAGCATTAAACACGATGTCCAGAGGCATTAAAAATAAGTACAATTGTTGTAAAAGCATTGCTGTTGATTTTGATTATATAAACATTTAAGAATGCTTTTTTTGGGGTCTTCGGCCAGTGCACAAAGTCAGAACACCAGATCTTTGGAATGTTATGTCCTGTGAACCTGCTCATGTCGAAAGCAGAAAGAGGAATACATGTCTGGGAAATGGGGAAAAATGCAAATTTCAGTGGCTGAATGGCTGACAGGAATTTTTTAAAACCCGATCAAAGCCCGTCTAGAGCAAAAAGCGGCGTTCAGCAGTGTGGGCAAAAAAAAGACCTTCCAGCTTTGCACAACGGATGTCAACGTGGTGAAATCCCGAGCTAGGTTGCTACAGTTCACAAAGGGGTCTGCACGGGCACTCACAGAGTCCCTTGAGATCCAAGAAGCGAGTGTATGCACGTCTTGTCACTCGTAGTGACTTCAAGTCACTTCCTCTTTAAGCCTCTTTAAGCATGTTATTTAGCACAAATCAGCTTGTTAAACATTATCTGGTTGATTTCTGGCTCATTTGCAGGGAAGTTACTAATGGCAATGCATGTATACTGTATATACCTTAACAAAATAAAGACATACGTTTTACAAAAGAGTCACTATAACACAATTAAAGCAAAACATTTTTTTCGTTGATTACGGTGGCACCATACGGACAAAAGCGGTTTTGTTTTCCCTTGAATAGGAACCACATTTCCCATAAGGACAAGTGCGTATCATCGTGAAATCCGCATGTCCCAGGCGCCCGCAGTTAAAAAATTTTTTACAGAGGCTATTTTCTATATTGTTCTTTATACAGCACTGTAACATTTCTCAAATATCTTACAGCAGATGGTGGTTGTGATCTTACCTTCTTTATTGTACAAACGCTAAAGATGTCTCAAGATCTGTACACTCTGAAACTGCCAGTTGATGCTTTTATCAAGACACTCCAATTAGTGCTGCAGTCATGTAATTCCAGCTTTAACTCCAATATATTCAGTTTCAACATGCTTTGCAAAATCAAGCTCATGTCTGTATGTTGGTATTAGGTAGGTGAATTAAGCAGTGATCAGGTGGAAACTGGGGGTTCAGGGTTCATGAGCACTTGCGTGAGTGAATGCTTTCAAGCTGGCTTATACAAGCATCTACAAGGCCGGTGTGTTTGTGTCAGCTTGAGTAAGAGACTAGAGTGACTACAGTACATACATGGTCCATTCATCACAGTAGCAGTGAGGTTTGCTAGTTGTAAGTAATTGAATGTCTAACAACAAGGACAGAGGGTTGACAACATCAGTATGTGAGATGCATTGTGACGTGACCATGATCTTGAAAGATTGACTGTCATTCTCAGCCAAAAGCAAAAAGCAACAACGACTGAACGACTGCTTGAAGATTTCACATCTTTCAACCTCGTGATGAATTTGCAGCTAAAAATTGTCAAAAAAAGTGTACTCCTCATCTGGTAAAACAGAAATTCCAGATTTGTGGTTTGAAATCTTCAGGTCTAAAAATATTTAAAGGAGAGATGCTACCACCTGCCACAATAAGGGCCAACCACATAGCAATGAGAGACCAGACGTATCCTATTAGGTGCCAAACCTCCCACCAGTTGAACAAAACGGGTGGGAAGTGAAGGATGGCATGTCATGTTAAATGTTTTAATTTACCTGCACCTGCACCTCAAATTCACCAAATGTGGATGAACATGAATTAGACTGTAGTGGAACTTAATGTAGCTGCTTTACAAAGGGGTGTGACAATATATTTATAATAACTAAATATATTTAATTCACATCACTATAATAACTAAATGCATATAAACAATATGGGCAATAACTGTAAAGATAAAAATCTCCATCTTGAAACTAGACAAAGTGCGATTTCTGCAGAAATTGCGTGAGAATGCTGAAAAGGTAAATGCTATTAGCTGAATGCTAAAACTTGAATACATGTGCTTATATAGTAAATTGAATGATAAATTATGTGAAAATTACAAAAGGTTAATTGTAGTTAAATGACAAATGAATGAAAAGAAAACTTGAACTGCAATGTGCCTAAGGTTAGGATTTAATAATTTCTGTGAAATTATAATCCATTTCCTGATATGATAGTCAGTTGGTATCAAACCATTGAATGTACTAAATGTGGTCCAAGCAGGAATTGAACCCAGGTTTTCCATGGTGGCACGCAGTTGCTCTAACAACTGAGCTAACTTGACTTGTTTGAAATCATGGCTAACGACGCATTTATTTTGAAAAGTGTCGTCTGATGCTGAAAGCTAACATGCATTTAATAATTTCATCAAAATTACAATACATTTCATGATATGATAATTAGTTTTTATCTTAGCATAACAGACATGGTTATATTTGCAATGTACAGTCAGAGGTGGGATTTGAACCTGGGTACCGCCGGGTTATTGGCCAATGCACTTTACCAACTGTGCCACCGAGCAGTATCAGACACCTGGCAATGATAATCAGTTGTATATATATAGAAGTGGGCGTGGAAAGTGGGAATTAGAAAAAGTTCAATGTCAGTCTTATTGAAAATAAATGGGGAAAAGTTGATATTTAATGTTAAATTTTGCGAACACTGTAAGTAATGTGGAATCAGACGATATATAGGGTATATATCGGGAGGCGAGAATTTTTGAAGCAAGTTGAAATTCGAACCGTGTAAATCGGAAGTATTATGTGGGAGTTGTTTCATGGAAAAAAAGTGAGGAGAATAAAAATCACAATAACATATGTGGGAAGCATTCCCACAATAAAACAATGTATTGCATTAAAAACTGATTACAAGTATTTGCAAAGTAATGTTAAATCACACATGTTACGTGAAGGTCTTTTTGAAACTTTAAAATAGTTATTTTATACAAAGGAAAGTCACTTGAGATGAACTTAAACTTGACACGGTTATTTGACTCAAATCCAAAACGGATTTTAGGCAAATAGGTAGTAGGTATCGACTATTAAGAAACTGTGAACGTTCACATTTTCTGGTGGCCATATTGGATTTTCTAGATGGCTGCCACTCCATTATCACAACAACATTTACCAGTACAATTCTTATAATAAAAACATAGGTTTCGAAACACATTTTGTGATTGTGTGCAACTTAGAAAGGTCATTATGTGGCATATTCAACCTAAGAGCTGCCCGTTTTGAAAATGGTGACATCAAATAAGGTTGAGGGGTTGGGAAAAATTTAACCGTAATATTTTTAGCTTATTTGAACCCCAACTGAGCCAAAAAACAAACAAACAATGAAATAAATGACGGCAACATAAATGATCAGAAGGACGTACCGCACCAGGCTACTGCCTAGTCAGGCAGAATTTACAGAGCATTGTTCACATTAGCCTGAAGTGGAAAATAAACACTAGCAAAGATGAATGGAAAAACCTTGGTTGTGAGTTGCTTACAGTTGGAAAGCAGTATCTCCAAATCGAATGTCTACTATAGTCTTTGTTGAGCACTGTAACATCAATACACCAACCTTGGTAATTAGCTAGCATATTTCACCCACTTTAGTTTTTCCTGAAAACTCTATAGCTTGTTGGAAGCCAGGCAGCTGTAGCATGCCCCCAACGATGCGCTTTCTGAGCCACATTTCAGTAAAGCTGATATGTGCCAAGACAAATACAAAAACATGCATGGAAACTGACGTTCTGAGATTGCAATCAGACCTCTTCAAAATGTGGCAACAATCTGATATGACTCAGAAGTCTCAAGTCACCTGACCTAAATCCGACTGAGCATACATTTCACTTGCTGAAAACAAAACTCAAGGGAAAAGACCCCAAAAACAAGTAGGAACTGAAGCTAGTTGTAGCAGTAGAAGCTTGCTAAGTATTAGTCAAAGCCAATTCTGAAAAGGGCTTCCGTTAAGACTTTTGTGGACATGTTTGGGTACAAGATGACAACCAATTGTTTTAGTTAGAAGGGACCTGTAGGTGAAATACTAGGATGGTTGTCAACCAGAATTTTTATTTTTTTTTGGTGAGGTTTGAAAGCATCCATCCATCAATTTTCTTAACCGCTTAGTCCTCACAAGGGTCGCAGGGGGCGCTGGAGCCTATCCCAGCTGGCTTCGGGCAGTTGGCGAGGTACACCCTGAACCGGTTGGTTGCCAGCCAATCCAGGGCACAGAGAGACAAACAACCATCCACAATCACACCCAGGGACAATTTAGAGTGTTCAATTAACCTGACATGCATGTCTTTGGAATGTGGGAGGAAACCGGAGCACCCGGAGAAAACCCACGCGAACACAGGGAGAACATGCAAACTCCACCCAGGAAGGCCGAAGCCCGGACTCGATCTCACGTCCTCTGCACTGGGAGGCGGACGTGCTAACCAGTCACCCACCGTGCCGCCCGGTTTGAAAGCATTTTAGGCAAATTCTCAGGTTTCCTGCTTGACACAATCTGCCTCCAATAAATGTCAAATATCTTAACAAACACAATGACTACGTACACAAACATGGTATCAAATGAAAGATTACACTCAGGGGATATCTGTGGAAGTGTCAGAATGATAATCCATATAGTGTAATATCAAATAGGGCTAGAATATGCATAAATCAATCTCCGCCTAAAAAGAACCAACTTTTAAAGTGAATATCAACTAAGACACATTAGATAGTTGATAGCAGTAATCTGTATTAGGCAGGACCCCAATCTAGGGGCATGAGCCTTACAAAATTTAAAGCTTATTGTGTGAGATATTTTACTACTTAAATGTCCAGACGGAAATCTAGAATATTTATTTGACAATTGACTATAAAATCCTTACAAACTCAACAGCTGTCTCACTTTTTCTAGACTTAGCAATTATTAAGCGTTTGTACATTAGTAATAGTCGTGTTATATGCCTGGGCTCGCACCAGTCTAGACTGTTGGCCCAGGCGGGATTTGGAGACCCAGCTCGGACGTCCAACCCTCCGCGCTGGGCTCCCTTCCAAGGGCGTCCAGACTCCAGAGTCGCCGGTGCAGACACCGCAGCTAGGGAGGAAACAGAGTGCGCCCGCAGCTGGATCCGCCGGGATGGCCCAAAGCACGGCCAAGTCGCCAGTGCCTAATGGCGGCGGGGCTGCTTGGCTGCCCGTCAATGAAAAGCAGCGGAGAAGCAACGTATCTACTGTTTATCCTTTCCGCCACACGAAATGCTCACAGTCCACTTTCCACATTAAAGATGATAATAAAGTATAACGTAATAACGTAAAGTGACGCTATGCCACACATATTGTTTGGAGAAATGAAGTGTCACTCTGTGCCACCGCCCAACTCCAGGTTTAATAAAAAGTTTTATAAAAAATAAAAAAAACGTATGTATTTATCTAAGTCTTAATCGTGAGACAACGTCTGATTCCGATCGAGTCAGCAACCACGTGATCGGGCCAGATTTGGGATCCGTCCCTTGAGGGAGAGGTACTGTCATGTTTGGTTTCTGTTTTTGGTTGTGTGTCTCCCTTGGTCTTGTTGAGTGTAAACCTGCCCTTCCTCGTGTCAACCAATCCGTGCCCTCAGCCACTTGTGTCTTGCCCCAGGTGTGTCTTGTTTTGTCGTTGGTGTGTGTGTGTAAATAGTCTCCTGTCTCCCCTCTGTCTGGGTTGGATCATTGTCGCTGTCACCACTCTAGCGTTTTGTTGTTACTTAGAGTTTTGTCTTCTCCTAAATTTGTTGGTTTTGTTTATTTAGAGTTTTTCCCAGTACCCATGTTAGTGTTTTTGTTAAATAAATTGTGCACAGTATAATATGCATCCCTGCCGTGGTTCTCCTGCATTTGGGTCTTCCAACTCCGCGTCGTGACATCCACAAAGTCAGTGCCCATTTTTTTCCCCAGACTCTGCAGCATTTATAAGGTCTTTCAGTATATCTTCTGATGCAACATGAGGCTGGCTACCTTTTTTTAAACTAGCAGACTGTATAGAGTGGACTGCAGAAAATAATAATCAATGTATATCCCCAATACACATTCATTCACATATGGAGTATGTATGAAAGTAAAGTAGCTAGTCTTTCAAGATTAGTTAGTAAAAAGGGGTGCTTACCCTTTTCTGCCAAAATTTGGTGATATAAATATTTAGATAGTTTTGTTTGTAGATATAAGATAAGAATCACCACCTGTCTCAAATTACCCACCTAATAAATAGACTGCTTCAGCCAATGCCCATGCTGAAGTGTCATACCCCGTGCATGGAAGCGTTCTCATAGCCCTTGATCCACAGTCCTTGCCTTGCCTTGCCTTTAGTTGTTCTTGTTTTTTTTGTGTGTCCTGTTTCTTCTCCAGTTCGGAGCAATTTGTGTTCAGCGTTTTTGTCCTTCTGCAAGAGATGATTTTGTGATAAACTGCAGCCGTTGAGGCCAACCTACTCCCTGCGCCTGGGTCCTACCTTCCTCGTTGTGTCAGTGATGGTGTTTAGAGCCAAAAGGATAATTGTGTTGATTTCCCAATATTTATGGACCTGTATATACAGTGTATAACTCCTAATTTATGTAGTCCATGTGCAAGAATAGCCTTGCACAGACAGTGAGGCACAGCTCCAATTACAGTTTTCAATTGTATTGGCCCTACTTCCTGACCTTGAAAAACCCAGCCATCTGGATACAAAAATCTTAGAATTGAAACTAATAGCCATGCCTCAGCAATCTTGGACTCACTCACATAAAATAAGAAATTTACCTGCTTGTGCTATTGCAGATGTAATATTTTAAGACAGACTACTCATCCTTTAACTGTAATTCTCTCTCTCTCTCTCTCTCTCTCTCTCTCTCTCTCTCTCTCTCTCTCTCTATATATATATATCTATATCTATATATATATATATATATATATATATATTTGGGGGGTTAGGGGGTAATGCCGGTGTCCAACCTGACGTAATACTGGATTGTTTCAAAGATTTAGACTACGCAGAAACACTTGAATGAAGGAGTACAGCCTGATAACAAAAAAGCACAAGATCACCTTGGGGGATTTCCGATGTGATATTTGTCCCAACAGGATCTCTTCGCTCTAGCACTTCAGAATTGGTGATCGTTGTTGAATCTGTACTCACGGGGGTGGAGAAATATCAATCAACCCAGTGACCTTGTCAGTTGAAACCCTGTGGGATAGGGTATCTGCTACCACCGTGGCTGCACTTATGTAACCTGGCATTCCAAAATGAATCAGATGTCATACAGAGCACGAGGCAATACTGCTTTTAATACACTAAACAAAAATATAAACGCCACCATTTTGTTTTTGCTCCCATTTTTTGTGAGTTGGACTCAAAGATCAAAAACTTTTTCGACATACCCTCAAAATATTGTTCACAAATCTGTATTAGTGTGCATTTCTCCAATGTCAAGATTATCCCTCCCTCCTCACAGATGTGGCATAATAAGATGGTGAATCTTGCACAGGTGTGTTTTAGGCTGGCCACAATAAAAGGCCAGTCTGAAATGGGAGATTTTATCATACAGCACAATACCAGCTGACTTAAGGAATGTCCACCAAAGCAGTTGTGTTTATATTTTTGCTCAGTAGTTCAAACTTATGCCTTTTTTTTAATCGATTAAGTTTCATTTTCATGAAAAAAACATCGCAAAGTATTCAAAAATCTCATTTTATAGAATGAATGTACTAAACAAAGACATCACACTAACTAGCTCAAAATACAGCAAAACAATCACTCCTTACTAGGGGTGGGAATCTTTGATCTCACGATTCAATTCACATTTTTGTGTCTGCGATTCGATTCAGAATCGATATTTGAGTCAGAATTGATTGTTGATTCAAAATGATTTGATTTACAATGATTTCTGCTTCAATTTCTAAATGTGCAAAAAATAATCGTCATAATATACTCCAGTCTGATTCGCTAATGCTAATTAGCGCGCTACTCGCGGCACTTTTAGCGCTCAAAAGAACGGTTATTCATACAATGCTTCAGGAAAGTAAGAAGCATCTTAACATTACTCACCGGCATAATGCGTCATATGCTCTTCCTAAAAAAACAACTTTTACTGGCATAACTTGCTCACGACTTTTTCCTTCTACTCTAATGTGGCTACAACTTAACAGTGTATCAGAACACGCAGAACCACACTGCCCCTAAGTGGCCAAATCGTATACAACATGAACAGTGCTTCCAAAAAAGGCATATACAAACAAGCGCAAAACAGTATAAAATAATTTAAATAATATACATTTTGAATAGTAGTAAATGAGAATCGCGATTCTCATGTAAATCGATTTTTTGGGCACACCTCTACTCCTTACTCAGTCATTATCATAGATATGCGCACAGGAAATCATCAACGTACAGCTATCAGTATAAAGCTGTAACAGCTGAACAGTGTATTAGACCGCGTGAAACCACACTGCCCCTCAGTGGTCAAACCGGGTACAACATGAACAGCGCTCCAAACAAAGGCACACACAGACAAAGGCATGACAGTATAAATTATTTAAATAAAATAAATGTTGGTACATTTAAAATCTATTCTGAATCGTACTAAATGAGAATCGATTTTTTGACACCCCCCTAGTTTCCACCCAGCTGTCTCAAGGAATGATGAAGATAAAACGCATAGCTGGTTACCTGTAGACGGGCCAGCAATAAAAGTGGTCTGGCATTGATAAGCGGTCCTAATGCTAGTCTGCTTGCTCAACAAGCTTTTAGATCTGCGCAAGCGTTTAAGAATATATTTCCTGTGGGTTGTAAAAAAAGAAATTCAGTCCCTCGCTGGATGGAAGTTCAAACAGTTTTTTCTTCTTGAACTGTCTCTGGTTTGTTTGAGGAAACACAGGGTTAATCCATCAAGGCACACACACACGATACCCAGGGGCAAATGTTTTAAAAGGCAAAAAAATAAAAAAAATGAGGGTGACAGGCAATACTTGCTACAATAGCATAATAGTTGATAAATGATTGGAAAGCTGAAATCACTCTTTGTGATTATGCCAAAACCTAATTTCTGAAATATGGTTACTGTGACTCAGTTTGTCATGTTGAGTCACGTGATAAGCTTCAGCCTCACTTTGAAGACAAAATAATAATTTGGGTTGTTTTGTAATTAAATGAATGAATGAATGAGTGAATGAATACATTTTATACACATACATACTGTGTATATAAATAAAAAGAAAACGAGAAAAAATTATACTCAAAGATATAAAAAATCATATCAAACAAAAACATAACCTATACACATGTTCAAAAAAAAGGAGTAGAAAAAAGTAAACACTTTTAAACTCCTACTCCTATATAACTGAATGAAACATTCTCAAACAATAAGACTCAAACATAATTCAAAACTCAGTCGTGTACATTCACATAAAGTCACACAAAAATACAACAAAACAAAGCAAATAATCCCTGCACGGACACCAAAGCGCCTTAATATTTCACATTTCGTCTGTGGCACTATAGGCATTAATGATTTTATATTTTAGTTTTTTTCTTAAACCTGTTAAGGAATTACATAGCTTTAGCTCATCATCAAGACTATACCACAATTTCACATCCAAAAGTGAGACACATCTGTATTTTACATTAATCCTCACTTTACGTATTTCAAACATAATTAAACCCCTTAAATTGTAGATTCCTTTTCTTAGTTTAAAACTTTTTGAATACAAAGAGGTAAGCTATTATTTACAACCCGAAAAAGTGTTTCCATTGTTTTTAAGTACACAATATCCATACGTTTCAAGATACCCGATCCTATAAGTAACTGATTGACAAGACGTGGCCGATTTAGGACTCAGGCGCAGAAATAGGAGTTTGCCGCCAAGGCAGATATTTATTAAACATAAAACTCCTCGTTTAGAGGGAAAAACAAAGGCTATAAAATGTTAAACTAAAGGCGCTCCAAAAGGCAGGATGTCTAATCTACAAACAAAACAAAATCACTCCTAAACTAAAACTATACTGTGGCTATACAAAGTTACAAACAAAAGTTCACACAGAAGACAGGACAACAAGGCTGAGGACTGTGACTGTGACTGTGACTGTGACTGTGACTTCGACTGTGACTGTGACTTCGACTGTGACTGTGACTTCGACTGTGACTGTGACTTCGACTGCGACTGTGACTGTGACTGTGACTGGCTAGAGTGACTCTGACGAAAACACTTTGGCACAAGACAGGGGAGACGCAGACCATTTAACACATGAGGGCAATGGGAAACAGGTGGACACAATCAGGAATTAGGGTTGACACTGACACCACATGAGGAAGAGCAAGTGACCTGAAATGAAAGGAGAGTCAGAATTTTCAAGATAAAACAGGAAATGACAAGACAGTAAAAGCCCAGACGAGACAACCTCACCGCGGTGTGACACTGATTAGTTGTTTCCCTGTAACCAACTTTATTTATTATTCTAATTGCTTTTTTTCAGTAATTTAACATTTATATTTGTTTTATACACATTGCCCCAAAATTTAGCACAATATGACATGTGAGGTAAAATAAGTGAAAAATACAATATGGGAGGCCTTTCTTATTTAGAAAATCCTTGACTTTATAAAGAACAGCCACTCATTTAGCTAATTTCCGTTTCGTATATTCTATCTGTGATTTCCAACACAGTTTATTATTAAAAATCACACCAAAAAAAACTTTGCTTCAGTGACTTGCCCAATTTCTATACCATTTAAATTGAGTTTTATTTCACTACTGAGTTGCATACCACTGAACACCGTGAATTTTGTCTTTTTTTCATTTAATGATAACTTATTATAATCAAACCATTATTTTAACATGATCAATTCCCTTTCTACAGTTTTTAAAAAAATCATTATTCCATGTTTTCCCCTGTGCAAAATATATTTGTATCATCAGCAAACATTACAAATTTTTAATATGATATATAAATATCATTCAAATTAATTATAAATAACTTCGGTCCCAATACTGAACCTTGTGGTATACCACAGGTCATTCTTCTCAATTGTGATTCTTCATTATTTATTTTGACATATTAAAACCTGTTATTTAATTAACTATTTAACCACTTCAACGCAACACCTCTCATGCCATATTGTTCACATTTTGGCAAAAGTAATGGGTGGTCAATGGTATCAAATGCTTTACATAAATCAATAAATATACCTCTATGATTCACAGGGTATCCCGTAAATTCCAGTCACTGAGACTTGGAGGTGTTTCTTATTTTAGACGCTGATGCTAGCCTCAAGGTCCTCACTACCTTTTTAATAACTGTATTAAATGTGATGATTCTGCGCTAGTATGTGTAAGTCATTCAACTATCGATAAGACAAGAACTCCTCCCGGGTCCACATTTGTCGTGTTTCTTTTTGAATGCAGTATGAAATATTCACTATTCACTATAGAAACATGCAATTAAACAGCATAGGTTCCATGATTTTTCTTACTTTTTTACATTACATTTGTAAGTGTAACCCTTAAATGTTGTATGTGCACATGCATTAACCAATACCAAAGACATTAACATATGCTTGCACCATATTTAACAGAATATTGACTGTTGTAGTCCATATTATCATGCCTGCCTCACGGTCAAGGGGATCTGTGTTCAAATCACAGCTCCGATTTGTAGGGTTTCCCTGCTTGTGTGAGGTTTCACTGAGTACTCCGGTTTCCTACACATTCCAAAAACATGTTTTGATAAAGTTCCCCAGAAATGATGCAAAACACGTTCTGGACTTAAAATTTGTCAGCAGTAAAAACATCCTCACAAATTGAAACAATAGTAATTTGTTTTTTTTTTCTGTCGGTATTCATTAGTTTTTAAAAATGCCCTGTCGAAGACTTTAACTTAATAACGGACCATAATAATATTTTTTTTTTAAATGCAATAGGCCCATAATGTAATAACTAACCCATAACGTGATAAGAGTCCCAAACCTATGACATAAACACTTTTGACCAATAACGTAATAACACATAATTATTGGCTGATTATTACGATATTGGCCAGGTAGCCTACCGGTAAACAAAAAAATCTTTGCAAATGTAATAACTAAGCCCATAGCGTAAAATACAGTAAACATATATTACTTGATAAAACTTTTTATTTTTGGATATAACTCTGAAATGCATACTCTGCATACTTCCTCCATCAGTCTCTCTCTTGGTCTTCCTCTCTCAGTTAAATGGTTGTCATGTTCTCTAGTCCTGTCTGCTGCTCTGTAGCGTTTCAGGCAAGCTTAATATGTCGTGGAAGCACATTTACAAATATAGACAACGGTGTATGAAACACATGTTAAAATGTAATTCTATAGCTCCCTGAGTTGAACTTAATAGCCACAGTTAAAAGTGGTTTTCTTTGACTGCTGAATTGATTGCTTCTTGTCAAACAATCAATCACCGTGAAAACTGCAGCAAAACACACACATACAAACATAACAATTAGCATAAAGAAAAATAAAGACAACTTAGATTTAACTTACACAAAAGTATTGACAGACACTAAATAAACTAACCTCGTTGGCTATGTGAAATGTCCAAAAATAGAACTAGGCTTGTTTTCTTTGTACTGTCTTTGTTTTTCTATTTCTCTCTGATTAACTTAACATTGTGAATGTCTCGCTGTGTCTTAATGATACTTTCTTACTCTCCTTCCTAAACTCTTCCTCTACTCAGTGACATACACACATCCACCCTGCTACAGCGCCCCCTCTGGTGTGGGCAGCGACGAACACCAAAAAGCACAAAAATGACAATGTGGCAGTTACATTCATTCTTGAAAAGAATATATTATTTTTAACTAAATGCTTGAAACCTAGCTAATATAAATATTATGTGTAAGCAAATTCAAACAGATATACATTATATTGCTTTTTCTCATCTTGTTAGTGTCAAGAAGGGGGAGCTTGAGGACCCAAATGCGGGAAGACAGGGCAAGGAGGCAGAGGTTCGATCAAAAAAAAAAAAAGGATTTTAATTTCTACAAAACAAAAGGCGAGATCTAAATTGCACGGAAAAACATAACATGGAGAAAACAAGGCAAAACAGGCAGCATGACATGGGGGGGGAAAATCCAAGGCAAAAACGGGCAGCATCACAGGGGGAAATACAACAATGACCCGACCCAGACAGAGGGGAGACAGCAGACTAAATACACAGACTAACGACACAACAAGACACACCTGGGGCAAGACACAAGTGGCTGAGGGCACTGATTGGATCACACGAGGAAGGGCAGGATCACACTTAAACAAGACCAAGGGAGACACACAAGGAAAACAGAACCCAAAACATGACAGCACCCCTCCCTCAAGGGACGGCTCCCAGACGTCCCTAACACAAAAAGGTCCAAAAACAGGGCGGGCGGAGGGGGGCCCGGAGGCGGGAACCTGGCACACCCATCAAGGCCAGTCCGGGGGGCGTCCCGGACGCCAGACGAGGGGAGCCCGGCGGCGCCGGTCCGGAGGGCGCCCCGGACGCCACACTGGAGCAAAGGGCGACCACAACGTGCGCCGCCAGACAAGGAGAAGACGGCAGTGGGACGTGCACCTCCTTGGTCCGGGGTCTTGAGGCTGCCGTGGCACGGGGTCTTGGGGCTGCCGTGGCACGGGGTCTTGGGGCTGCCGTGGCACGGGGTCTTGGGGCTGCCGTGGCACGGGGTCTTGGGGCTGCCGTGGCACGGGGTCTTGGGGCTGCCGTGGAGGCGGCAGACCTGGCACGGGGTCTTGGGGCTGCCGTGGAGGCGGCAGACCTGGCACGGGGTCTTGGGGCTGCCGTGGAGGCGGCAGACCTGGCACGGGGTCTTGGGGCTGCCGTGGAGGCGGCAGACCTGGCACGGGGTCTTGGGGCTGCCGTGGAGGCGGCAGACCTGGCACGGGGTCTTGGGGCTGCCGTGGAGGCGGCAGACCTGGCACGGGGTCTTGGGGCTGCCGTGGAGGCGGCAGACCTGGCACGGGGTCTTGGGGCTGCCGTGGAGGCGGCAGACCTGGCACGGGGTCTTGGGGCTGCCGTGGAGGCGGCAGACCTGGCACGGGGTCTTGGGGCTGCCGTGGAGGCGGCAGACCTGGCACGGGGTCTTGGGGCTGCCGTGGAGGCGGCAGACCTGGCACGGGGTCTTGGGGCTGCCGTGGAGGCGGCAGACCTGGCACGGGGTCTTGGGGCTGCCGTGGAGGCGGCAGACCTGGCACGGGGTCTTGGGGCTGCCGTGGAGGCGGCATACCTGGCACGGGGTCTTGGGGCTGCCGTGGAGGCGGCAGACGTGGCTCGGGGACTTGGAACTGTGGCGGCAGACGTGGCTCGGGGACTTGGAACTGCGGCGGCAGACGTGGTTCGGGGAGTTGAAGGTGCGACAGACGTGGTTCCGGGAGTTGGGGCTGGTGACTCCGAGCGCCACCAGCTGAAGCCCAACGACGCCCGACTCCCTCAATCAAGGACGACAGCAGGTCCAATTGGGCGGCCATGGCGTGCTGGAGCTCCTCATGGCGTGACAGGCGCGCCTCCTGAGTCCACATCTTGGCTTTCAGCGCTCCCGCTGGGTCCTTCTCTGGTCGGGTCATTCTGTCAAGAAGGGGGAGCTTGAGGACCCAAATGCGGGAAGACAGGGCAAGGAGGCAGAGGTTCGATCAAAAAAAAGGATTTTAATTTCTACAAAACAAAAGGCGAGATCTAAATTGCACGGAAAAACATAACATGGAGAAAACAACAAGGCAAAACAGGCAGCATGACATGGGGGGGAAAATCCAAGGCAAAAACGAGCAGCATCACAGGGGGAAATACAACAATGACCCGACCCAGACAGAGGGGAGACAGCAGACTAAATACACAGACTAACGACACAACAAGACACACCTGGGGCAAGACACAAGTGGCTGAGGGCACTGATTGGATCACACGAGGAAGGGCAGGATCACACTTAAACAAGACCAAGGGAGACACACAAGGAAAACAGAACCCAAAACATGACAGTTAGCAGGTCTGCTGTTTAATGTTAGCTGGTAATGTGCAGTCACCTTTGTGATGCTTTGTAGGACTGGGACACACTGGCGGCACCACTTATATAACAAATACAACATTTACTACTAATTCATTGTTCTTTTTTCATTGTCTTGTTTTTTTTATTTTTATTTTTGCATACCATGATCAATGAGTTAAATTCATTTTTGGTGCTGTTGGCGTATTTCCAAGAAGCATACTTCCCGGGCGCACCATTAGAGCCCAACATGGCCTTGCAATGACTTTTTAGAGCTGTGTCAATGTAAACCAATGTCAGCTGAGTTGGGGCCCACCAGTAAGCGCCGTGAGACACACAACAAGCAGGGGAAAGAAGGGTCGCGTCCATCACGGGCAGGTCACAAATAGATGACTGTATAGGGAACACTGCAGGTGAATGAGACACATTAACAACTGTCGCCCCCCACTACTTTCTAAAACATTCTGTATTTCTAATGGCCAGTCCACACATGATACTGGGGCACAGCTCATTAATACTGGTGCACGTAGCTGTCTGGAAACATCCCCTGGTCTCAGTACTTGTCTGAAAGGGCTGTTTAGCAAGGACAGTAGATGGATTAGAGCATGGAGTTGGAGGGGAGTTGTAATTTCCTCAGCAACCTCTGGGGGCACCACATTGACTTTGCTTGTTTGTAGGAGCAAAATAAACAATACAAATCATATTATCAAGTATTCATAATCTGAAGTTGCAACTTTAGTTAATTATGGAGTTATTTGCTTTAATAAGAGAATTACTAATCCACTCAGAAAACACAAATGATTTGGCATAAATGGAATCTCTAGACAACACATTTATCATTAATGAAACGGAATTCAAATGTGAATCAAGGATAAAAAGAAAACATGCAACCTAACAAACTAAGATAAAAAAGATCATGCAAAAGGTAGATGGGGAATAGAGATGGAAGCGTTTTGACCTGTCAATCCTTTTTTATTTGAATCAAGCGTTGCCCCAGTAGTATGGTCAGATTGCAATGAAGGCGCACTTACGGACTGGTTCGGGTGCACGGGAGAGAGAGGGACTCGGCGAGCGTTGGAAGCGATCTGGGCGGTCGGCGCAAGTGCAGCTGGAATGCTGCACTGGAGTCTCTGGCTGATGGTGATGGGCGCACGACTGAGAGGCCGCTGCAGGTCCCCGGTTGGTGAAGAGGTGCGCGCGTAGCGTGGAGGCCGCGGCAGGTCCTTGGATGACAGAGTCCCAGTTGGTGGTGATGTGCTTGCGCAATGGAGATGCCGCAGTCCGTTGGTTTGGGTGCTGCGGGGCGTCTCGGGCGCATGGCTGGAGCAGAAATGGGTCGCTGGCGCACAGCGGCTCGGTGCCTAACCGCTGCGTGATTCAGAGAGCGGAAGGTAGGTGGGTCCACTCTCGGCGTGATGCGTGCTTTGGGCGCGTGGCATGGCTCAAGTCCGTGGCTCAAAGAAGGAAGCCACGTCTCTCGTGATGGTGAGGAGAAGAAAAGAGAAGAGCAAGAAGAGAGGGAAGTTCCTTCGCGCGCTGGCTTTTAAATTTGTGTCCCAGGGGGTCGGAGTAGTAGTCCCGCCTCTTCCGTGCGCTTAAAGCAGACTGCTTTTGGGATAACATTTAATCATTTTTGATCAGAATTCACAAGCCAGATGCTTCATTTATCATTCCGAACACATTTCAAACATTTCCACGATCATAAAGTTATTGAATCTGCTAGGCTTACTAATTAGCTAAACTTAGATGGCTGCAGAAGTTACACACATCATTCATTTGAGATAGACATACAGGTTGTGTACAAAGATAAACAACAGAAGTCACTTGATATCAGTCAAGTACACAGAGTCCATTTATGTCCCGAATTATGTAGAGTTCCGATTAATTACGAGCATCAGGATTCTTGAGGATAATACCGATAGTGATCGCTGGAGGGCACTGTTGTTTCCAAAAACAGATGGCTGATTCCTGTGGATATACCAGACCATAGAAACGGTCTGGGGACTGATAAGCAGCCTTATCGCTAGTCTTCTTGCTAAATAGGCGTTTAGATCTCGGTAGGTGCTGAGGTATGTGTTTCCTGTGGGTTGTAAAAACGAAATCCAGTCCCTGCTGGAGGGAAATTCTGAGTTTTTTCTTTTTGAACTGTCTCTGGTTGGTTTGAAAAAACACAGGGTTAAGACACACACACACACACACATTCCCCAGGGGGAAGTATTTAAAAAGGCAAATAAAAAAATGAGGGTGACGGGCAATATTCGTTACATGGTCTTAAATTATGTTGAGTTCGGCCAATGCAAAATTAAGGACACTGAAGAAGGTCTCTTTATAATTTTAGTTGGTGGTTGTTTTTTTGTTAGTTAGTTTTTTTTAGGTTAGCAAGGGGACAGTTCCATCCATTGATTTTATTCTGCTTATCCAGTGTCAGATCACGGGGCAGTAGCTCTAGCAGGCAAGCCCAGTCTTCCCTCTCCCCAGCCACTTCATCCAACTCTTCAGGGCAAATCCCGAGGCATTCCCAGGCCAACTGGGAGAGATATTGTAGTCTCCCCACCTTGTCCTGGGTCATTCCTACGGCCTACTGCCAGTTAGGTGTGCCCGGAACACCTCTAATTCTAATCAGATGCCTGAGCCACCTCATATTGCTTCTGTTGATGGAGTGGAATGGAACGCTTTATTTGTCATCGCATGTGGGAGCCAGCTGGAAAATTTTGAATTAAGCCTATGTTGCATATGTTATTGTGGATGTTTGTGTGTATCAGGTATCCCAGCTGATAAGCACGTCCTGTAGTTATGGGGACAACCTTCAGTCCATGGACACAGGAGGCAGGGGAGAGGTGAAGCAAAGCATCCTGCAGCATCCCTTCCAGTAGAAAATCCAGATAATGGTTGTTTTGGGAATGGGCCGACAATAAACCTTGAGTTTTTGCAAGAACTGCTCAAAAGGGCAATAATTATCCGAATTTGGCAATCAATTTTCCAAGATGATTTGCCAACATCTCCACGTTGTTTTCAATGTGCATATTTTCATAGTGTCACAAGAGTTCATTGGCCACCTGAGTCATCTTCATCGCTCGTCCACACCATCCAGAAGACCGCCAGCTTGTTGACTTCCAATAGAGCTGCTCCCATCTGCTGACTTTTATGATAAATCAGGAAACTGCCAACTCCAAACAGCAGGATACCTGTTTCTTTTACATCCTCAATGGACAGAATAGATAGGCACACCATCTTCCATTTGTTGCAGGAATCCATGGTGTATCCAGCTGCAAATGTCCACTCGGGGCAAGCCGGTTCTAATCTACCAG
Organism: Leptonotus elevatus; assembly: GCF_054856555.1. Classification (NCBI taxonomy): domain Eukaryota; kingdom Metazoa; phylum Chordata; class Actinopteri; order Syngnathiformes; family Syngnathidae; genus Leptonotus; species Leptonotus elevatus. The sequence goes on from NC_141254.1 coordinate 3,798,026, forward strand.
CTCTTCCCGTTGAGAAAATTGTTGTCAATAGTGAGAGACCAGCTGTCCAAATCTATGGTTAGATTTGGAATAAATGTTCCGGGAGGCTAGGATAGTAATTTATACAGAGGACAACATTAGACAAAGGCAGGAGTAAGAGCCTTCTGTGAGCCAAGCAAAAAGAGTGGAGAAGCGGCTCTGCTCTGAGCCCCTTCCAGATGGCCAAGCTTTTCACCCTAACTAAGGGAGAGCCTGGACACCCTGCAGAGGAGTCATTTCAGCCTCTTTTACCAAAAATCTTGTTCTTTCAGTCACGATCCACAGCTCATGACAATAGGTGAGGATAGGAATGTAGATTGACCGCTAAATTTGGCTCAGCCTCATTCTTCACTATGACCCATTCAGAGTCTGTATCACAGCAGGCTCTGCACCGAGCCACCTCTTGATCTCACATTCCATTCTTCCCTCACTCATGAACAAGAGCCCAACATACTTGAACTCCTCCACTTGGGGCAGGATCTCATCCGCGACCCAGAGAAGGCACTCCACATTTGCGACGCCTTCACAAGGTTTCTTATTTTTCCCCTGATGTTTTATTTTATTTTAGTTTTTCCTTGCCCTCTTAGGTTAGGGGATGCCATTAATATTTGTCAACTGTGGGTGTGTGAAGCCCTTTGAGACTCTTTTGTGATGAAAGGCTACACAGTAAATTCTGTAGAGTAAATTTGACAAGTTTGTAAATGCAGAGTAGGACAAAATAGACTCAGTTTTTGAGTTTTTTAAAGGTGTTAAGAAAAATTAACAGAGATAAATAGAAGTCAAATTAAAAAAAAAATATATATATATAATAAACAATATCAGCCAAGCGCTAAACTAAGAAGGTGGGTCTTGAGTCTTCTTTTAACACACTTCAGACATTGGATTTTATTTTATTTTAGACACAAGAAAGTCGGGTGTTTGAAGTCTTTAGTCGGGAATCAGCAAAATCTGGATAAAAACCGCCCGATTGCCTTTCAGCATGTGCTCGGCGTTAGGTTTGATTGTTCTCTATAACAGGATGTTTGTTTAATTCCTCGTTAGTCATGAATACAACTGAGTAAATACAAATTTATAAGCTATAAGCATGACCAGCAATCTGTAGGCAATATTAATGCTGGTTGTGAGTTACACATTAAAAATCTAATTACTCTTACTTGCTTACTTATCAGAGGAAAACAAGAGCAAATCAATATCCCAGTGGGCCTCAAGATACAAAACAAAAAACAAAAAAAACAGCATCAGACATCAACACTGCAGCCAAATTATATTGTGGCATGTTTAAAAAGACTGACACAATTCTCTTAGTTGCTGATGTCTATTCAGGAAGATGGTATGGAAAAGTCATGAACACTTCGTAGGGTATAATTACACAAGTTATATCAAATACTGATTATTACCCAGATAAGTTTTGTGTCGGAATGTACAGTACTATTAAATCAACAAGATAGGAAGGCACTAAGCAGTGTAATATTTTATATGCAAGTAACAAAACCTTGAAATCGCATCTCGCATCTCAAGTGGACCGGAAGCCATTGCAAGTTGGCAGTATCGAACTTTCTCGTCCGTGTCAAAAGTCTAGCTGCAGCATTTTATACTAACTGCAGACTTAACTAATCCATTCTTTAATATAATGGACTGACTACAAGTCATTGTCCTACATGTTTTTCATCTGAGCTATATTCTTATTTATTTTAAGTGTATCAATCTAATGATTGAATTTGTTTTTGATTTGTCTAAGGCCTATCGCAGAAAGGTCACAATTGTTTTCATTTATTTTTTAGAACATTTTCTGTACAGTATTTGTAATAGTACTTCAGATATCAGCATTGCCCCAGAATGTTGATTATGAAAAAAGCTCAAAATTAGCTATGCAGTGATAAGATTTGTTTCAAATTCAAAACCGGACTGACCATTCACAAAGAAATGTATGCTAATCACATCTCACATTACTAGACTCCATTACTAGCACCAAAACTATTCCAAGATAATCACTGGCAATAATGGAAATCCCTAATGCTGTTTTCAACAATATCACCCATACTCAGGACTCCCTCCCTCCTCACTTATGCACAACCGCCTTCTGCAACTCTATCTTGTTATTTTTCCATGATAAAATTAGGGACATTCATCACAACCTTGGGTCGAACCATCAGCCTACCTTCTAAGGTGACTTTCACCTATCCACACATTCGTTTTCCTCCTTCCAGCTCCCCTCTCTCTCAGAAATCACAGTATTCATTCAGAAATCCAAGCCATCCACCTCTCAACTGGACCCATTCTCCACACAACTTGTCAGAGCCTGCCACCCTCCCTCATCCCCCTTATTTTGGGACATCATTCACACAAAACTGCTGCCGTTACTCCCATCTTGAAAAAAAAAACGGCGCTCACCCCTCCAACTTTAACAACTACCGTCCTATCTCTTTTTTTTTTTCTTTTTTTTTTTTTTTTTTTCTTTTTTAAGAGCTCAGTATTGTTCATTCGGAAATGTCATTATCATTGCTCTTTTTTTTTTTTTTTTTTTTAAATATATATATATATATATATATATATATACACATATATACATACATATATACATATATACATACATACATACATACATTATTTTTTTTTGTGTGTGTGGGTGAGTATGTGTGTGTGCGTGCGTGCGTGCGTGCGTGTGTTTGTTAGCTCACCAGAAAACCTATTAGAAAAAAAAAATCTCATACCGTTCACCTAAATCGAACACCAGGAGACCCGAGGGGACCGAAGAAAACCAAGGAAGGTGAAATCCAGCACCGACCAGACACCCCCCACCAGAACTCCTCCCCAGCCCAAGAAACATCCAGACCCCAACAAATCCAAAAAACATAAAATCAGGGAGGCCTCAAGAGACCAACGGAGAGACCGAGAAAAGGAAGGAAGGACAGACGAAGCCGCGTGAGATCCGAGACACCAGCCTCCACCGATTCAATAACCTGAGGAGGAAACAGATTGTGTCTGAGTTTCGGTAGATGCTGGTGTGGTGGATCTGGCATGCATGAAAATCTCCACCAAAGAGGGGAGCCGTCGACCCCCGCCGGAACAGAGCAAGCGCAACACCTCAGGGCCCCCCAGGCCGCGGCAGCGCCAAAGGACGACCCCCGGGCCCCACCAGGGCCACCGGCCGGAGAGCAAACCCAGGAGCAGGAGCGCCCCCCGGCCCAACGCAGCAGGACGGGGCACTGCAGGCCCACCAGGCACCCCACCGGCCCCCAACCCCCGCCCCCCCCACAACCCCCCGCCCCCCATCCACCCCCGCCACCCACCCCAACCCAGCCCCAGCCGCCCCCACGCCCCCAATCCCCCAGACACCCCCACCCCCAGCACCCCCCTACCTACCCAGACTTTCTTCCATTTGCATCACCCACACCCCGTTGAACTGGTTTTCATCTTACCTCTCCTGCCGCACTCAGTTTTTCCAACTCAAGTCCCTTAAATCTGTCCCCTCCCATGTTACTTCAGGTGTGCCCCAGGGATCTGTCCTGGGGCCCGTCTTCTTCATCATCTACCTCCTCCCCCTCGGCAATATTATCTGTAAATTTAACATTCAATTTCATTGCAACTTTATCTCTCCACCAAACCCTCTTCCACTCTACCACCCACCTCCCTTACCGACTGCATCTTTGGAATGAAAATTTGGTTCAGTCAAAATTTTCTATAATTAAACAGTAACAAAACTGAATTTCTACTCATCTGCACCCTCTCAAAAACTGTTTTTCCATCACCAATGACAACACCTCTGTTTCACCTTCCCCCCAATTTAAAAGCCTGGGAGTCATCCTGGAAAGCACGCCATCTTTTCAATCCCAAATCAATAACATTACCCAGTCCGCATACTTCCACATACGTAACATCAACCGTCTTCGCCCTTCCCTGACGGCCCACACTGCCGCCATCCTGGTCCACAGTCTTGTCACCTCCCGTCTTGACTATTGCAATTCTCTCATTTTTGTCCTCACTTAAACTCCTGTTGGTCCAGATTTCAGCTGCCCGCATCATAACCCAAACTCCCTCCACCCAACACATCACTCCCCAGTCCTCCACCAGCTTCACTGGCTCCCAGTTCATGCCTCTTGTTTGCATTCAAGGCCATCTACAACCTTGCCCCCGGTATCTATCTGATCTTCTGCAAGTACCCACTCCCTCCCGCACTCTCAGACCATCTTCCTCCATTCACTCGTCTCTCCCCTCCGCTCGTCATATCACCATGGGGAGCAGAGCATTCAGCCAGGGTTTTATGATAGAGTCTGAGAAGTGGACTCAGTTGCTAGGAGGCATAGTGACTAGGCAGAGGGAATGTGCAAACGCGGTGAGTTTATTGAATCAAGGTAAGGAGGCGATATGGCAATTGTGAGACGATGTGATGTGACTGGACTGGATTAGACGTGACTGGACTAAACAGAGCTTGATGTGGCTGGGCTTGGTGTGGCTGGACTTTCACTTGAGACCAGACTAGACCTGTACTTTACTTGCACTTGAGACCAGACTAGACCTGTACTTTACTTGCACTTGAGACCAGACTAGACCTGTACTTTACTTGCACTTGAGACCAGACTAGACCTGTACTTTACTTGCACTTGAGACCAGACTAGACCTGTACTTTACTTGCACTTGAGACCAGACTAGACCTGTACTTTACTTGCACTTGAGACCAGACTAGACCTGTACTTTACTTGCACTTGAGACCAGACTAGACCTGTACTTTACTTGCACTTGAGACCAGACTAGACCTGTACTTTACTTGCACTTGAGACCAGACTAGACCTGTACTTTACTTGCACTTGAGACCAGACTAGACCTGTACTTTACTTGCACTTGAGACCAGACTAGACCTGTACTTTACTTGCACTTGAGACCAGACTAGACCTGTACTTTACTTGCACTTGAGACCAGACTAGACCTGTACTTTACTTGCACTTGAGACCAGACTAGACCTGTACTTTACTTGCACTTGAGACCAGACTAGACCTGTACTTTACTTGCACTTGAGACCAGACTAGACCAGTACTTTACTTGCACTTGAGACCAGACTAGACCAGTACTTTACTTGCACTTGAGACCAGACTAGACCAGTACTTTACTTGCACTTGAGACTAGACTAGACTAGTACTTTACTTGCACTTGAGACTAGACTAGACTAGACTAGACTAGACTAGACTAGACTTGACTTGACTGGAACAGATTTGACGAGACTGGACTTGACGTGCCGTGAAATGGCTTGACTTGACGTGACTGGAAGGGGCTGTGACTTGATCTTGGCTGGAAGTCCCGGTGGCTTGACTTTGGCTGGAAGTCCCGGTGGCTTGACTTTGGCTGGCTTTGGCTTGGCGTGAAGATGCTTGGCTTAACAAGACAGAGAAGACAGACAAGTCGCTTTACTACAAGACGAAACACACGGTCAACGACAACAACAATGCACCCACACAGACTGAACAAAGACAGCAGACTAAATACACCCACACTGATTGACTCAACAAGACACCCCTGGGTGAAACACAAGTGGCTGAGGGCACTGATTGGTCAACACACGGGGAAGGGAAGACACACACACAGGTGGAGGTGGTTACACATGACGAGATAAGGGGAAAGACAAGGAACACAAAACACTGATCACACAGACAAAAGACAAGAACACCCAAAACAAAACCCTAACCCCACAGAACTGAAACATAAAAATGGAACTCATTACCACCTCAACTCAGAAACATAGACTCTTTTACGCAATTTAAATCACAACTCAAAACACACCTGTTTAAAACGGCTACCCAACTTAAGTGTCATTCTGCTCTTCTACACCCCCACCTCACCCCACTAAGGCCTTTCATGTGTATTTCAGATGTGCTGTTAACACAGAACAACTAATTTAGTCATTATAGCTCATTTTGATGTCTATTCTTTTGAATTATATGTGGCCTTGTATCATCTACCATGACATGATTTGTGCATGCTCTCAACTGAGACTTGTTTTTTTGGCTTTGAGGTTCACACAGCATCTAGGCATAATGCTGGGTGCAGAACCAACACGAAATGTCGCATCACTTTGTGCGTCTTGCACGCTTTTGTTTGCGAGGGTGACTACACCGGGGTTGTTTCGAGGAGCAAAGACGAGGACCTCCTCCTTATCCTCCAAACATCGCTAGTCAATCTAGTGACCGGTGGTTGTGTTGGCTGCTAAATGCTGTCTTTGTTGATTGATTAACAACTGTAAACAAGATACGCCAACTTCCACGCTCCCCATTCTCCAAGCCTGCTCCTTTTTTGGGTTGGTCCCGGTCGGTATTGGAAGCTGGCTGTTGTTGTATACCTGTCGGTTCCACAGACTCAGTCTTGCATGTGACATAGCCTACACTAATAAGTACATGCTCAATGCCAACTGGATGTCGGCGACGTGCTACTAAAAGTTCACATCAACAAAGCTATCTCTCAGGGGGAGCTCGGGAAGCCTGCGGAGGAAACTCATTTCAGTCCCCATGTATCTGGGATCTTGTTCTTTTGGTCACAACTCACAGCTCGTGACCAGAGGTGAGGGTAGGAACGTAGATCAACTGGTAAATCGAAAGCTTTGCTTTTCAACTCAGCTCTTCTTCACCACAATGAACAGATACAGTAAACTCTCATGCATCCTCAAGTGTCACGAGAGACATGAGTGGTTGAGGGATGGTGGACCCAAATGCAGGGAGGCAAGGCAGTGAGACAGGAATGAAGTGCAATATGTGGAACTTTAATGAAACGCAGGAAAAAAGGTGAACAGACAACCATTACTGAATGGACAAGACGTAACTGGAATGGGCCTGACAGAGTAGTTCGACTGAACAGGTTGTCATGACTGGACGTCGTGACTGGACAGGACGTGACCAGACTGGTCGTCAGGACAGGACTGGACGTTGCGACGAGACAGGACGTGACTGGACTGGTCGTTGCGACTAGATTGGATGTGACTGGACTGGTCATTGTGACTGGACTGGTCGTTGCGACTGGAACGAGCGACGTGACAGGACCTGACTTGCCTTGAATTGACTTGACTAGCTGTGGTGTGGCTACAACTTGGCTGCGGCTGGGGCTGTGGCGATGGCTTTGCTGTGGCTCAGTGTGGCTGTGACGAAGGCTTGGCTTTGACGAAGACTTGGCTGTGATGAGACGAGACACACGAACTTCCACACATAACATCATCAATGCACCCACACTGACTGGACAAACTAAATACACCAACACTAAACACACTGAGACACACCTGGAGAAGGAAAGACGCACACAGGTGGACGTGATTAGACATAACAAGACAAGGGATGAAACCAAGAATGCATGACAAAAAAAACAACCACAACCAAACAACAAGAACACCCATAACAAAAAGACGACCTCAACAGATCCGAAACATGACTTTGAGGACACTACCGAGGGTGTTCCACGGGCGGGATAAAAACCATTTTTGGTATTTGTAACCAAAACAATTTGGTAACAGAAAGTAGACTGCACTCAGTCTGAAGACGGGGGCATCTAAATGTTCGTGCAATGCAATACATGGGCGTCAATCTCATCTCTCCCAGTCAAGTGTTGTGCCACAACACGAGCGAGTCAATTTGCTTCCTCAATGTCAATCACTACGTGCGCTCCAGACATCATTGCATATGAGGGAGGCCACTACAATTGGCCATCCCACCCGTCTAAGAAAACACCAAAAGAAAAAAAAGTCCACCCAAGCCTTAGACTGCATTTTGCGCTAGACTGCACTGGGAACAAAAATAGGGCCTTGAAGTCATATTCAGACTGGGACAGCTGCATAGAATGGTGATTTGAGAAAAAGATGACAAACTTGTGTTCTGTGGTTATAAATGGTATATATTACTAAATCTTAGTTACGCTTCATTGTATTCCTTGAAAAGGAATGTGCATTTTATAAACAAATAGAAAATACAATAGAAAACTGCCATTCATTTCATGCAATTTTAAGGAAAATGCTATATTGGGATAAATGGGAACCAAAAAAATATGTTATTTTATGAATGCTATTTTATTTTTATTTTTTTGGGCCATTATTAATTGCCATTTTGTCCTGCCAAATATTGGAATTGGTATTGCGTTGTACTTACACCAAGAAAGTATTAGCATTTTTTTGCTCCATTAAATTGCATATATTAAATTATGTATACAGTGAATATAGTGGGATTTCAGTGCAAGTGATCAGCAGCTCAATCACATGAAATGTCACAATGTATTAACACTTAGTCACCGTTTACAGTCTATTGGCATCACTGGAACAGCACACTTTCTCCGTCATTTATGGAGTGCCCCATGGTTCAGTACTCGGCCCCCTCCTGCTCACCATTTACATGCTCCCCCTTGGTCAAATCATTCAACACCATGTCCTACAGTTTCACTGCTATGCCGATGATACTCAACTGTACGTCTCCACCAAAACCATTACCCCCGAAATCCTCTCCACCATAACTGACTTGCTGACATAAAAACTTGGATGGACAAAAACGTTCTAAAACTAAACAGCAACAAAATAGAACTCCTCATCACAGCACCCAAACCTCTCCTTCCGTCTATTCAGAACTTCTCCCTCCCAATCGATGGTCACAAAAATTTCCTTTTTTCCACCTCCGCAACATTGCACGCCTACGCCCCTCGCTCTCCCAGACCACGACTGAATTGCTCATCCATTATTTTATTACTTCCAGACTTAATTACTGCAAAAGGCTCCTCTTCGGACTTCCTACCTATCTTCTTCAAAAACTGCAATACGCTCAGAACTCTGCTGCCCGCCTCCTCACTCACACCTGCTCCAGGGAACACATCACCCCATTCTCCGGGCAACAAACAAACGAGTGACATATGGCGCACGTCGTCGTTGAAATCCATCCGTCCTCACCATAACACAAGTTATAAGCGCGCACACACGGAACACCAACACCAAATGGCCGAACCTGCCCGATGAGGGGAGGAAGATGGTTTTAAAGTAATATGAAGAACTCCGGGCATCTGTCTTCTGTAAACATTATGAACACCTCCTACGGAACTACGAGATCCCGAGAGACGGGAAATTACGAGAATTGCGCCTCAGAAGCGAAACTCTCTTAAATGGAAACACCGGCAAGTGGAAATGTATCGATCGAAATAGTACAATATCGCTTTTATTTTTGCGAACAACTGTAATGCTCACATGCCATTTCTTTGGTAGTCAATCATAACCATTTACTATTTCTCTTCTCAGTACCGGCCAGGATCACAAATATATCAAAGGACATCACAGTAAATGAAGGCAGCAGCGTCAATCTCAGGTGCTTTGCGATGGGTCGGCCAGAAGCGAGCATCAAATGGAGGCATCATTCCCCAAGAGGTAAGATGCCTTTTCTGTTCTTAATTTATAATGTTCCCACTTTCACTTTGGTGATACTGGCAGAAAAATCAACATCTCATCCTCTTTTTTTTAATTTTATCTACTATCCTTGGCTTAAGTCCCCGTTGAGCACTGAGTCCTAGTATTTTTTTTTTACTTTTCCAAAGAGAGAAAAATCTCCGTGCCTGCGTACGTAGTGGTTGTAGAACAAACAAAAAAAACAACAACAAAAAAAGCTTCATGGTTGAAGTCTGTTTCATGGCCTTCCTGCTGCTGTCATACCCCAATTTCCTTGAGCACAAATTGCTGAAGCCAAAACCCGGCTCCTTCAATTTGTGGCACCATCTTCCGAAAGGGTTTCTATCTCAACCTTTTAACTCAAGCCTTGGTCAGCGCCAGTTGTGTGTGTGTGTGTGTGTGGGTGTGTGTGTGTGTGTGTGTGTGTGTGGGGGGGGGTGTTTTAACCCTTTCTCCATAAATGCTGTGTTTTTGCCATGTAATAGATTATCTTCCATTTTATTAGATTTGCAAATATGGTGTGGGGATTTGTTGTTACCATAATACTAAATTCTCTGCTTCTTATTTGATAGCACCCTTGCGTTTGGTCTGATACTTTTGCTGGGTGTTAAATAGTTTCTTCTTTCTCAGGGAGGGGACAAAAAGTAATTGAGAAGCATAAACTTAACTCGATCAAAAATGTAATAAAACCCCAATAATGTAATAATTTTAAATGTAAAAATGCAATTTAAAAAAATCAAGTGCATTATTTCAACAATTCTGGTAGTAAAACTAACACTAACCAGGTTAGTAGGTTAAATATTTAGAGTGTTAATTCAACTCCAAAGATTGTGGCGCTATAAACCCAGAAAAAAAGTGTTACATAAGTTTCGAAAATAACTTACAACGTAAAATATAATAATATATAAATACTAGACTAAGTGCAATTGTGTGGGAATGCTGAAAGATAAATACATAAAAAGAACACTTGAACCCTCCATTCATTGCGGTCTGAACGGGTTATTCCAATTGAGCACAAATGTGCATGTAAACGGGAGTAACTCTTTCCGCCACGCATGGAAACGGGTTACCTCGATTGTTTCGGAAACCGGAATTCTGACCTTACCCAGAATATTGACTGTATGTAAACGTAGTCTATGGTAGTCAGTTAGTATACATGTGTGTTCCTTAGCATAATTATCATAGATATATTTGCAATCCAATGTAATGTAATGTAATGATGAGCAGTTGAATGTACCGAAGTGGCCGTGTAAAGTGGGACTTAGAAAAGGCTCAATGTCAGTCCCATTGAAAATGAATGAGGAAAAGTTGATATTTAACGTTAAAATGTGTGAATACTGTAATGTGGAATCAGACGATATATATATGCCGGGAGGCGTTAATTTTTTAAGCAAGTTGAAATTTGAACGGTGTAAATCGGAAGTATTATGTGGGAGTTGTTTCATGGCAAAAAAGTGAAGAGAATCAAATAACATGACTTCCAGCATTCCCACAATTAATAAGGTATTACATTTTCAGTAAATTTTTTATTAAAATCATAATTAATTATTGATGAAATTATACAATTTTGGGGTTTTACTACATTTTTGATCGAGTTAAGTGCAATTTTTTTAAATGACATTTTTGTCAATTTTATTACTCTTTCAGGAAATAATTACATTATAGGGTGCTAAAGCAGGTGTTTGTATAAATAAAATAATTCGCCAAATTTCCGGCGCAGCGCTGGAATACTTTAAGCCACACAAATGATTCTCAAACTTCATAAAGGAATTGTGTTAAGCAAAGTTGCTGTAGCCTTGTAGCCTAGTTCTATGTGTAGGTGACTTGAACTCATCCTCCTACACAATGCCTGCTCTCGACCTTGCTACACATTAAACACTTCTGACGCTTGTTCATATAATTTTTAGTGTGAGGAATAAGCAGTTACGAGAAGCAAGCGTTGCTTTGAATAAATTCATGTTATGATTTATGGTGAATAGTGCCAAGTTTGAATCTATTGACGAGGCCTTGCATAACCCCTGACATCCCTTCCCAAAAGGGAATGAGTGTGTTTGAGTGTATTTAAGAAGTCCATGTTGTACAAAATGCAGCCTTTTAAGATACAAGCCTAATCAAACATGATTAGACTGCTGGTTATCAGCTGGTTTGTATGGCTCTGTAGTGCTGGGACCTTACAACCTTGAAGAAGAGCAAAAAAAAAAGAAAAAAAAAAGAAGCTGTGTGAAATGTAATGTGCAAGCTATCCTGTGTTCTAATTGTGTCAGCTCTGCCCTACTCACTGAGTATACTGTAGTATGAGTCATGGACGGAGCTGATGTTCAGCCTCCAACATTAATTCTTCATTTAGCTTTTCACTTTATCTACACAGCCCACTGCTACCTCATCTTCCACAATATTGTCATCATTATTACCCAATATTATGTTATCATTTTAGAAAACAGACCACTTTAATAAAATGGTAAAAACCCGATGGTGTCATTTAGACAGACATTGTGGATGGATGGATGGATTGGATGGATTGGATGGATTGGATGGATTGGATGGATTGGATGGATTGGATGGATTGTCACAACAGTAATATTCAGAATTACACTGAAAAAGAATAACCGAGTTGGGGGTGATAAATAAATAAACGTATAAAAGATTATCTGAACTGTTGTTTCCAGGAGCAAAGCTGAATATGTCTGAGAAAGATTTATTTTGCGGCTGCAGGGTCATGGATAATATGAATAATTGTCTAAGGTGGACAGAAGTCTACTTAGTGATTTCTGGTCCCTCTCTTAATTCACATGATTATTGTGACAATGTCTTGTCTGAGACCAATTTCTAACTAATTTGTAACACGAAATGGCACTTAGAATTTACGCTACACTATGTTTCTGGCAAAAAAGTTAGATTATATTTATTTTCCAGGTGAAATTTCAGGATGAACCTGTATTGCACAATGACATTCAAAAGTGACCTTAATTTGACATTGAGATATTACTACTGACTATTGTGAGCACAAATTCTGATTAGTTTCTTGCATTAAAATAGCTAGGAAGTAAGCTAACCTACTGTTGGTAACAATATCAAATGGGCACATGGGCTTTCACATGTGTAGCCATTTATACATTCAAGACACTCTAACACTGTCTCCTCATTCACCTAAGGTCATATTCTCCCGTTCACGCTTAAGTCTTATTTTTACGTGCCGGGCTTGTGCATTTTCACGGTATGCTGATTCTCCTGTCCAGACTTCTGAGACATCCACCATGCATAACCTGGAAATGTGTGCACAACCTCCAAAGAGGCGTGACTCGTTGAATTTTGAGAGTGCATCTAATTCCCGCATCGTGTACGTTTTCTTAAGATGTGAATTCCATAGAGATCCATTTGTCAAGTATGTCACGCTTTGAATGTGGAATTACTGTAACTTGCGTGGATCCAGAAATTATACTAATTGTCGCCAGTGATGTGTGTGCACCTCGGTGCTGGGAAAAAAAAGTCAGTTGGCATGGTACAGAATTATTTTTCATCAATTGATATAACAAAATGAAGTGGTGAGTATGTATAAGTCAATTGTCACCGGTTATTTAGCTGGTAAAAGCACAACATGCACAGCTGAGCACACTACATCAATATATATTACACCCCCCCCCCCACTGCATTCCATAAAAATATAAATATTCCAAATTAAGCTTCACACACAGCTTTTAACTCTTTGACTGCCAAGCATTTTCAGAAAAGAGAACATGTGGGTGCCAGCTGATTTAAGCATTTTGACTGATCTTTCAAGGTCCACAGAAAATGTTGTGTTTGGACTATGGAAACACAGATACTACCAAATGAACTCTCATCTTTCATCAGAAAAAAAAAGTTTGTTTCTACCTTATTCCGTTTTTCAGTAATCAACAATAGAAAATAGGTTAGTTTCATCCAAATGCTCTGTTTTGGACCAAAATACGGAGAAATCAAGCTTTTTGTGAAACGATATTATTTCATGCACTCTTAGTGAATTTGACACCTTTTTTTCCCATGAATGATGCCACAAACACCTAAACAGTGCTTTACTTCTGTAAAACACTACCACCAACAATGAAAAAGTGTTTTTTGATAGCAAAATACGTTTATTTACATTCAACAGTGTAACAATTTGACAAAACAATTTGGCAAACTATTTACAAATGTGTGCAACTGTGGTACTATTTATAATTGTGTGGATGTTTCAACTACACAGTTTTTCTTTTTGTGTGGTTTATTGTGTAAAACTCCCCTGCGTGCAAGGGGACGCAGCAGGATTTGCACCACAGATTCGTGTCACTGCGATTGCCCCTTCACGTGCAGACCCTACAACACTTTCTTGCCGGCCTTTTTTTCCGGGGAGTAGCAGGTATATACTGCAGTGTGTGTTTGGCCATGTTGTCATCAAGTCTACTCTCAGGATCATGATACGGTGACCTGGTGTTACGTCTGGCTTCCTCGTGTCCTTCAGTTCCTATACCGGGTGGTAAGAGATGTTCTGATCCATCTTATCCACTCCATTCATGGTGGCATCGTAGTCCAGAACCAGTGTCTTCTCCGTGATCAGACTGTACCCACTCCTCCGATGAATATGCATTGGACTCGGGGTACTCTTCATCGTCCGATTGAACGTCCGCCTGTGCAGAAATGCTCGTTTTCCGGCGTTAGCAACGCTAGCCGGTGAGGCTTTACGAAGCGATCGAAGCCGCCGCGTCAACGCTTCCAACTTCGGCGTCAACCTCGGAGTCACCATCATCATCATCAATGTGCTCTCTAGCATTGGTCGATGCTTTTCGTCTTTGAAAAAAATGCTCAAGCATGAGCTGCTTGCAACCGGTCGCCACTTTCGCTTCCTCAGCCATTCTCCCCTCAACACTCTAGCTCCGCCTCACGTCTTCTACTGACTCCTACCCGATCTTGTCCAAAGAGAGTCTTCGCTGCCATCTAGTGCCCAAAAATAGTCATTATACTAACTCGTCCTGCTTGATACTTTCAGCATAGCTTGCCAAGGCTTTCCTCCACCCCCCCCCCCCCCCCCCCCAAATAACAACAACATAGTGAACGTCTTTTAACGTCTTTGGCGGCACTCATTTGGATTTTACTAACGTTATTAAACGTTTTTGGCGGTCAAAGAGTTAATAATGTTAGGTTGTAAAAAATTTATAAAACATTGAAAACAAAATAATAAAAAATATTTAAAAAAGAAATCTGTGTTGCTATGACAACTCTCATTCATTCACATAATTACCTATTTCATAAAATGTATGAAGGTTTAAACATTGAGAATGTTTAAACAAGAAAGAAATTTGAGAAAATGTAAATGCCCCAATGAGAAAAGTGTCTTAACTGTGTGGTGAGGGGTTTTAGAGCCTTAAATCATTTATAATACATGTAAAACATAAAGCTAACTAATTTTTGGGAACCTAACCGCAGCAGAAAATGGGGTAAACACTGTACTCCAAAGCAGACTAAAGCCTTGTGGCAATTATTCAAATCCAAATAAAAAGGCAGATGATAGACAATGTGGCTTGCGATTAGGAAGAGGTGGGAGGGAGTATTGCCTAGAAGATATTAAAACTCACACAAGCAGAAGATAGGTACACAAACCTAAAATGATCCAACAAGGAGTAGTTGAAAAACAGGAGTGAGACAGAATGAATTACATAAATTGGCAGTAACAAATGATTGATCTGGTGTGTTCAGGATCAAAATGAAACAAAGCTACTGGTGAAATGCAAATTTGACGTAGGACTACAAATATAGTTAGTTCGGAATCCGGACGTCGCGTAACTATTTCTCTGAAAACGCAATTGAACACCATTTAATAATGTTAGGTAGTAAAAATTACAACATTAAAAACTAAATAATAAAAACAAAATCTGTGTTGCTATGACAACTTTTGTTCATTCACATAATAGTTCATTATTTACTACTGCATGTGCTGTATTTAGCAGTATTTTCCCAAGTTTATTAAAAAAAACTTGTTCTATAGTTTTTTTTGTGATCAAAAGCATTGATTTGAATCTTTATTAGGCTGTTTTGTCAATAATTTTAAATAAACAAAAAATATAGAAACTTTTGATCAATCATATCAATTTCTAACAATTTCATACAAAAAAAAGGGATGTATTGATGTAAGCCCTACCCATTTTGTTAAGCCACGCCTACCTCCGGTTAAACCACGCCCATTTCCGGTTTATGCCACGCGCACTCCGAATACAGACACAGATAATTTAGATGGTTGAACAGATATAGCTACAGATACAGATAGTGCTGTACTCGCTCATCCCTATGATTCACTGGTCACTATTTTGTATATAAGAGGACGGAAGCCAGATTGATAATTGTGATTCACTCAAGGGAGTTCTTCACATTAGCAATCTGGAACTTCACAAGGAGGGATTTGCTGTACAATACCTCAAGCTGATTGGACGATGCAGCATCTTTGCACGTTTGTTTTGACCAATCAAGGGAACGGATGAAAATGTCGTCTTTGGTCTCGTCTTGGGGAAAAATTGGCAATCATCTTCATTCCTATTTAGTTACTAATGGTAATATAAGCAGAAAATAAATTGGGTAAAACTAAATAATAGCCATTGAAATAAGTAAATGTGCACTCAGGCCAAGGTACACCAATAAATCTATTGGCCAAAATGTAAACCAATTGTGTAGGTGTTTTAGGATGGCTCATAAATGGCAAATATGTAATACACGTGTGTATTGTGTGGAAGTCGAGGTGTATGTGTGTTTTGGAAGGTTTGCTTAGTGTCTTTTGAAAAGGTTCACTCAAACTTTTCTGTTTTGCCACACCACCCACACCAAGTGCAGGAGGCTATGAGAAACAAATACAGTACATGGCATTGAGGGGAAAAAAAAAGTTCTGATGAGGATTAGTAAAAGGAGAAGAGTCTGACTGCAGAAAGGCCATGAGAGATGGAGAGAAACATTTTTTGAGTATCTGAGGAGCACAGAGGTATAACAACAGATTAAAGTGCATATATGCAGACCATCAAAACCACCATCCCAATCTGCAGGATACCAAGCGCTGCATCAAGAGCCAAGAAGATTGCTCACCCCGGCCACCCCAACAACAAACTTGTTTCCCTGCTGCCATCAGGGAAATGATACAGACTGCTCAGGATCAACACGGAAAGATTGAAGAGGAGTTTCCATGAAGCTGCTTGCGAGGAATATAATCAATCTGCAAGTCTACTTGTTCGAGTCACGAACAGTGACATAAAGATATGAAACACTAAAAACAAAATTAGCAATAAGAAAAAAAAATTGATAAGTTGCTTATGTCGCATCACACCCCATAAAAATACACACATCTGATGGCGATAGCTGACTGCTTTCAATGTTCCATAAAAGGCTCTGTTGGTTAAGATAAAGTTTGAGAAAGATATGAAATGCACAAACAAGTGGAAGGACAAAATCACATAAAGAGAAGTGCCCTCACTTGCCACAGACAGAATACTAATACTGTACAGTATTATATAATACTGACCTAACAGTCCCTGATCTGTCTGCAGTTTAAGGATATTGAGAGCAAAGCAGAGTGCCTTTTCTGCAAAATGAAAATAATGGTAAGAGCAGGTTCCACCACAAACCTGCATAAACGTATCTTGTGTGCCATTTTAAGTCAGGCAGATTATTGAACAGCAAAGGGTCCTAAAAAGGGAAATTATTGAGCCCGTCGGCCGTTTGTGGCAGTATTCGCGGTGTAGTTACCAGATCCGTTCAGGTGGTCAGATCGGCTCGGTGTCCTTCGGCGTCTGGTTTGCGCGCATGCCGATGACTTTCCGTGACAGGATTGGCTGGAAGTTTTCCGGTGACGTCGAAGATTGTGGTTTGTCCATAATAACAGTGGGATTCTCTTTATCATTTGATATGCAACTTGCTGTTTTCACATTTCACCCTTTCCCAACACCATAAAAATAAAGCCCTGTTGAAGACATATTAATTATTCTTCATTTATTTTGGTTTAGAGTGTGCCAGTAGCACTATAGTATAATTTGTTGCATTTGTTACACATTATCCTTAACTCATTCACTCCCAGCCATTTTCACTGAAGCAACCCCCTTCGCTCCTGGCTGTTTTACTGGATTTGGACTGATTTTGCAAGGCCCACAGAATATTGTATTCTATTGCTATAAAAACATGGAACCTACCAAATGAAATATTAGAGTCTCATAGGCCTTGTTCAGACTGGCATCCCAAATCTGATTTTTAGCCCATCCAGATTGAATGTGGATGGCTCTTTTGTAGTCTGAACAGTTACAACGCACATGAAATCCGATTTTTGCGGGACGGATTGAAACCACATGCGCTAGGTAGTTTCATATCTGATTTGGACAGGATGCGTCTCAATCTGATCAGCTCGAAACACTCGAAACAGATTTGACTGACCTGACGTCACTCTATGCGTGCAAAACCAATGCACCTGCGCTGTCAATATCCAATCCGTTCATTGCCCGGTTGGTTCCTCGCATGCTTGGCAGTCAAAAGCCTTGATGGCTCCACTGCCCTGTGGGATCCCTGTCATGGTCGACCGGAAATACAGTGACAGTTTACATTACTTGCGCTGAAGCTGGTCTTGCGACCCCATCAGAGCTAACCATGCGCAACTGGAAATAGTGAAATAGTGCCCAGTCGTAGCCATAGATGGTCGTTAAAATAATAATAACAAACAATAATAACAATAAAATAAAACCACATAACGCGCTTGCGAGGAACGGGAAGTTTGGAGCGATAAACAGCGTCACATGACGTCAAACACTTCACACGCTGGGTGCTGCCTCCGTTCGACGTCGTTGCTTCAGCAACCTGTCAGGTGGGTCAATAATGTGGCTCAGTTTGAACAGGGCCAGATCGGATTTGGACACTTGCTAAAAACAGTCTGGACAGCCAGCCCTAAAAATCCGATTTGAGGAGGATTGCGATTTGCCTGCAGTTTGAACGCAGCCTTATCTGTTTTGCAGCAATGAGCATTAGAATATAGCTAAGTTTCATCATTATTCACAAATCAGTTTTAAACTGTGGGGAAAACAGCTTGTTTGCTACTTGGCCCTGGCCAATCTCTTATACTCGGCTGCCACCTGCTGGCCGTTTTTGTAATAACTACCATTGCTTCAACCATTCCCTGCAGTTCAGAGTATGCATCAAAGCCTTCTTTCTGTATGCTCTAGAATATGAAAAAAACATATAAATACATCTTTGGGACACTGGTAGTATTTAAAATAGAACATATTTATAAGTTTTTGGGAGCAAATGAGTTAAATATGTAAACACAAACAACCCCCCAAAAACTTTTATTAAGAGGAACACATGTTGGCAATATAAACCTATATTTCCTATTATATGTGTGTTATGAGAGATAATGTCTAACCTCTCCGTAAATTTGTCAATTTCTCCCAAAATTTTTGATCCCACTCCTGCGAAATCTGATCACGTGAAAATGCTTGTTCATACCAACCACAATCTTCAACGTCACCATAAAACTTCCATCCAATCAGCAAGCCGGCCGCCGAAGGCGCGTGACGTCATAGGCATGCGTGCAAGCTGGCCGCCGGAGGACCCCGAGCTGATCTGACCACCCGAGTGGATCTGGTAGCTACACCGCAGCAACATTTTTAATGATGAATGACACTGACGTACGCTCATTTCGCTGAGAAATGACAGACTGACGATTACAATTTGACTTTGCTTGAAATATTTACGGGTTGATGATAACAGAAAGGCATCCCAACTGTGGACGATTGAAGAATTTGCATTGACGCGCCCATCTCTGCTCTCAACGGCCTAAGGACTTGTTTTGTTCATGCAGCTGTGTGCAAAGCGCACCAGTCTCAGCCTTGCCATCCTTAGAAGCAACAGGCCAACAGCGTTGCTAATGCCCTGCCATTGTCTGCTAGGCTGGATGCCTCACCAACATTTTAGGGCATACGTGCCGACAACATCTCGCCAGTGCTCCTCTGGGCATGACACAAGCTGCAACTAAATTTAAAAAAATAATAATTCAAAACTTTTCGTACTTTTACCATCCTTTTCTCCTGGCCGTCATTCTTAGATTACGGCAAAATTCCCATACCTCTGCCCATTTGGAGGCCAAACATTTAAAAACTACGAGTTCAACATTTGCAGAAGTTAACAGTTGGATACAGGTTGGTGCTTGCTAAATTGGGCTGAAGTGGTTAGGTCATTGTACCTGTTCACATTCCCATAAAGATAAGACAATAAATATGCACTTAACTCTTTTACCGCCAAAAACATCAATTGACGTTAAGGACACTCCCACTGTATACCGCCAATAACGTCAATTGATGTCAACTATGTATGGTTTTTTTTCCTCAATGGGCAGTGCAACTTCTTGTCCAGCGCTACTTTGTGAATGGGCTGGAAAAAATCCAAACACACCCACTAACTATGGCCAGCAGTTGGCAGCATTGTATCTATTTTAGATTTTTCTCGTTTGTATCTCTCAATGGGCTCCAAGGATATCAAATTACATTCAAATCTTAGGAATCTTAGGAAATAGAATGTTTTCAGGGATGACGTGAATGATCAAAGTGTTTGTAACATTAAATCTAATTGACAGAGAGCGTCACTAAACAAAAAATTTTAGTGTCAAAGTCACTGTTGTGCAGAAAATTTATCTTTTCACAAAAAGCTTGTTTTCTCCTTATTTTTTTCCATTTTTTGCTTGATGTCATTCAAAAAACTATTTTCAAATGGTGAATACTAAAAAACGGGAATAAGGTAGAGTAGAAACGTACTTTTTTTTCTAATGAAAGAATGGAATCTAATCTTTCATATGGTATCCACCATGTTCATGTAGTCATAGCACACAATATTCTGTTTGCCTTGAAAGATGAGTGAAAAGTCTAAAATCGTCTGGCACTGTAGGCGTTGTTTTTTGGATAAGTTTGGCAGTTAAATAATTAATAAGAACTGGACTGTATACTATGTGTGTGTTTGAATTATAAGATTATTCCTCCCAACTATAAGCTGTTCAGAAAATGTATGGCTGGACGAACAGAATCGATGTGGTGCCCCTAGAGGCAGTCGAGAGCAATGCAGGTATTATTTCACCTTCATAAATTAATTCCGTTCTTTTGAGCAACCGAATTTATGCTATACTGTGCAAGATACAACAATATAGTAATATAGTGAGAGTCAGCAAATTAAGCCTTTTGCTTTTAGCAGTCTGATGGCCTGGGGGATAAAGCAATTTCGGAACCTGCTTGTCCACAACTTATTTCCAGAGGCCAGCAGAGAGAACCGACCGTTTGGGGATATGCAGTGCTTGTGTGCCATGTCCTAAATGGTGGGGAGATAAGTTCCGATTATATTCTTTGCTTTTATTATATTTTATTATTATATTATATTCACCACTCTCCTCACATTCTTCCCTTTGGATGTGTTGGAACCTCCATACCATACAGAGGTGCATTTACTTATTCTCCAAATCAATTATCCGCACGAGCCTATCCCAGAATTTTGGGGCGAGAGGTGGGGTGCACCCAGTGTGTTGTGGGCTGGAACGCACCGGTTCGGATCTCCGGCACTTCTGAAAATCTCCCTTGAGCGTCCAGGTACTTCTCAACGTGCAAAGAACGTACCATCAGCAGTTCAGTACGCTTGACAATGCATGTTTTCTGAGCCCAAAAAGCTGTTCTGGTGAGCGCCACTAATCCACAGACTTACATCTAGTATGAAAGTCCTGCGCTTATCATATCAACATGCGCACGCTTAATCCAGTTACTGTATAGATCTGTGCTTGACAAACGAAGCACGCATACGTCATTCAAGTTGGCCGCTGTAAACGTGATGCTAGCGGCTAGCCCAATGCTAACAGACTCTAACGTGTGTGTACAACCATAACTCATGAGTTAAGAAAGTGAAATAAAAACACTATCATGCTGTCCTGGCTCAAAACTTAAAAAATACCACAGACTCTAAGGTGGATTTGCAGGCTGATACAGCACGGATGAAAAAATAAAAATAAATAATAATAATAATAACCTGCGCTACTCGTGATGATGCGAGAAGTGAAGCCGGCGGCGGCCATCCTGCATTGCCACTTTTCACTTTTCTTCCTCTCCAGCGAAAATACCACCGTGTGTGGCCTACGATTGTAGCCTGGCAAGCCTCTGGACAGGCGTCCATTGACAGCGATTCGGTACCGGCCCAAAACGAAAAATGCGTCTATTTGTGTGACGTCGTCTTCGTAAGCAACATTACTCTTCATTCTTCAAGTTTTTCCCGCAACAACAACATAAGTCATTCACTACTGTCTCTCTTCGGCCAGATGTTGGATTTTGTCTCCGCCCAAAAAAAAAAAGACTTTAACGAGGGTCTTTTCTGACGTCACTCCGCTCATTGGTTCATTCCACTGTCTGTTAGCTCAGGTTTGCCCCGCCTCAGAAATGTGACTGATAGGACGTTTGACCAGCAAAGCCACGAGTGAGTCTGGATTTCCTGGCTAGTACGGTTATACCAATAAGTATTAAAAAAAAAGTGTGGGAGAAGCTCTAAATGCAGATGTCATCAGTAAGAATGTGAATATGAATTTTCTCTCATACGTTTTTTTTCCGAGTGCTACTCAAAGATTGATCTACATCATGTAATCAGAAATGAAAGCAAAGCACACAAGAAAAAACTATCGCTGTGAAATGTAATCTTCTGCGAGTCACGATTCACGATACTGAGATCATACTGGTTGATAATAATGGTTAATGCAAACAATGAAGTTAAATTTTTGCTAGGCTCTTATTATCCCATACAAGGATCCTTGCGTAAAACACCCACTGATAAGTGTTTTCGGCGAAAAAATTAACATAGTTTGTCAGTAACAGCCTAATTACGGAGCATCAGTGGCCAGAATTGTCTCTGTCTCTGTCTAGCTCCCTTTCTCTCTCTCTCTCTCTCTCTCTCTCTCTCTCTCTCTCTCTCTCTCTCTCTCTCTCTCTCTCTCTCTCTCTTTATCTATATATATATAGTGTATACTTCATGTTTTCCATCTTAGCCTTTACATTACATTCATTACAATGGTGTAATGAGTAAATCTATTGCTGGCTGCATTCTGTCAGCTGACACAATTCTATTTGCAGGCAACACGCTACTGTAGCTTAAAAGCTACTTCATGTCTGCAGCTGATAATAATGATGTCGCCCAACATGCCCCACTCCAATGTTGATGAATAATTCTGTTTAGTTCTTATTCTACAAATGCAGTATTATTCTTTTTTTTTTTTTTTTTTTAAGAGCTCAGTATTGTTCATTCGGTAATGTCATCATCATTGCTCTTTTTTTCCCCTTTTTTTTGTATGTGGGTGAGTATGTGTATGTGCGTGCGTGCGTGCGTGCGAGGGTGTGTGTATTCGTTAGCTCACCAAAAACCTATTAGAAAAAATCCCATACCGTTCACCTAAACCGAACACCGCCGTCAGGAGACCCGAGGGGACCAAAGAAAACAAAGGAAAGTGAAATCCAGCACCGGCCAGACACCACCCACCGGGCCACCAACCAGAATTCTTCACCAACCCCAGAAACATCTAAATTCCAACAAATCCAAAAAATCAGGGAGACCTCAAGAGACAAAAGGAGATTGATTATTATAAAAAAAATTTTTTTTAAAAAGAGCGATGATGACATTACCGTATGAACAATACTGAGCTCTTTAGAAACAGAAAAAAGAAAAAGAAAAAAAAGAAGAAGAAAAAAAAAACAATAAAAAAAAAGAGACCAAAGGAGAGACTGAGGAAAGGAAGAAAGGACAAACGAAGCAGAGTGAGATCCACAGACACCAGCCTCCACCGATTCAATGACCTGAGGAGGAAGCAGATTGTGTCTGAGTTTCGATAGATGCTGGTGTGGTGGATCTGGCATGCATGAAAATCTCCACCAAAGAGGGGCGCCGTCGACCCCTGCCAGGACAGAGCAAGCGCAACACCTCAGGGCCCCCCAGGCCGCGGCAGCGCCAAAGGACGACCCCCGGGCCCCGCCAGGTCCACCGGCCGGAGAGCAAACCCAGGAGCAGGAGCGCCCCCCACCCCAACACGGCCCGCGCCCCCAACCCAACGCAGCAGGACGGGGCACTGCAGGCCCGCCAGGCACCCCACCGGTCTACAGCCCCCGCTCCCCCCCCCACGACCCCCCCGCCCCCCATTCACCCCCGCCATCCAGCCCCAGCCGCCCCCAGGCCCCCAGACACCCCCCCCACCCGCCACCCCCCAACAAAGCCCCCCCCCCCCCCCGACCAACCGGCAGCCCCCCAGCCCCCGGGGACCCCCCGCACCCAGGCAATGCAGTATTATTCTGAGTACAATATTTTGACTACACATAAATATAATACACATTACATTATATACATTTTTGTGAATTAAGTTACAATTTAGGGCTACAAAATAAAAACTAAATTAAGAGCTGTTCGTGAGGCAAAAGACTTACATTCCTTGACAGGTAACTACTGTATCGGAGTACACTGTTTTAAGCAACTGCCTCAAATATGATAGCTAATCAACTTGAAACATAAAGCGCACAAAACACATTTAGCAAAGTTTTATCTGGAGCATTTTGTTGGTAAAACTCATGACAAAACCTCGGGCAGGTGCAAACTGTTAAAAGTGAATGGCTTTTGCTCTCATGTCCCCCCTCATTAATCATAGTAGTAATCTGTGTTATTTCCCCCTCAGAATTAAACCATTAATAACATGGACTTTTTCCTCTCACACCTGGATCCATTTTGGAGAACTTAAATGAGGATGGGACGCTCGGGCCGTCGTGAATGAGAAATTATGTTTTCTAATTAATGGCTTTATGTCACCATAATGATGAAATACCTCCGTTTAGAAGCCTTTTGTCTCCAGAGATAAGGAATCTGGTTTACTTAATGTAAACAAGAACCTTGGATGTAGTATTGCAGCACATAGAGATCTTAGACAAAGAGAGAGAGAGAGAGAGAGGGAGGGAGGGACGGACAGACAGACAGACAAAATTCTGGGCTGGGGGGTTTATATAGGTAAGTTTGTATCGAAGGTAAATTAATTTGTAGAGCTTATAATAGCCTGCGGAACCTATTTGTTGAGACACCATGACAGCTAATGCGCACAGCCATACTTGCCTGCAAGAAGCGGAGCTTTGACGTAGCAGTGTTGACAGCCGCCTTGGCCCGGCTGTCTCTACAATTCAACGCGGGATTTTCTTGGTCAGATTTGAATCAATCTGAGGTAATTCCTGCAATTTTCCAGAGTCAATACTGGTGGAAGGCCCGACAATCCGTCACCGATGATGCCCATTTTGCCGACTCAGCAGACAGACAGGCTGGTGCTGCGGCGCATAATAAATAATGCATGTAAAAGCGAAATCCTGTCTGTGAACGAGTCAGGTTACATAATTTTCGTTTAAATAAACAAATAAATAAATGGATGCAAAAATTCATAAATATCTGAGTCTGGATGACAGATTTACACCCATAGGCAAGCAATCTGGTGTATTACTTAATAGCAAGTGGTGGGTGCAAGGGACAGCCCAGTCAACGATGTGATGTCACATCTGTCCGAACATGGCGCCGTGCATTACATTTAGTAGGGGTGATTATTTTGGCAAATAAAAGAACTAGACACAACAATGGAAACACCAGATACAGTATTTATCAAATGTATTGCTCCGTTTAGCCAGCAATATCCCAAAATGGGCCGCTGAAGGTACAGTTTAACATATAGTAGGGTTTTAATTTGCTATTATTAATATTATTATTATTGACCAGTTAGGGGAATAAGCTGCAAACTATTCAAACGTTTAAAGTCCTCTTTTATATTTTTAATAAGAGAGGTATAATTACCTGTTGTTCGTTTTTCATGTGGGAAGAATAGGATATTATCCTTCCTTGGGATTCATTATTTCCCAAAGAGAGGATGAGATTTCATCAAATTTGACATTTTCCATAAATGATAGCCAACATGTCATGTGAAAACATTGAGGTATTAAAGCCCCACCTTGTGTGATTCTTGATGTGAACCATAACTTTTATTGCTAAGGAATCGGGTTCATTATCACTGATGAGAATTGACTGATAAAAGTTTTCTAGAATGTGTTGGACAAGTGAGTGAAGTCAGTTCTGTCTAAGGATTGAGTTAGGGGTGGGCGTCGTACAGTGGAAATATAAAGTCTGCACATCCCATTCAAAGGCCAGGTTTTTGGAATATAAAAAATTTGACCACGGCACAATAAATCAAACTTCTTTTCACCACTAATAAGACATAACATATAAGAGAAAGTAAAAAAAAAAAGTGTGGACACCCTCCTTTAATCAGTGATGTGGCTGTGCTTTAACACGTGACCATGTCCCAATACTGATAGCTGGCCGTGTTCTAGAGCTCCAATGATGACAGACCGTGATGATTCCTCCTGTTTTAAATGTATCATTACTGCTATGTTTATGCAAGCATTAGTTTAGTGCTCAGTACATCTACCAACCCTAACCGTCTTTTGGGAGACACGGAGCCCAAAAAGTCAGTACAATCAAAAACTGGTGCTGACTCCAGATCACGTTCCATCAATTAGGATTATAAAAATAAGTAAACACAATTTCAGCTCGAAGTATATAAGTAGAGAGATTGTTAACACACAACATGGTGCACAACCCTTTTAGTTACAGAATATTTCATTATTTGTCATTGCTACCTCCCCCTATGAAGTAATTTGGTCCAGCACTGCGGGTATGAAATGAATGGCTTTAGTTAATAACCACATGCTCGGACAAGCAAGCAGCAGTGCCAATTTCCTCCCCGTCTTTTGTAATTAATGGAGTCAATGGGTTTTGTTCTTACAAGTCTTATCTTCATCTTTGCTGTATGGTTTATTTGTAATTTTTTTAGCATACTATTTTGATATCTGATGGAGATCTAGTGTATGGTGCTCTTTAACTTTGATGGGGATCATGTATAAAGCTAACATGGGACTTATATTAACCTGTTCAAATGTACTAATACACATTTTACACCTGTAAAAAGTATGGTAGTTGGTGTTGCAGTGGAAAGTGCATCTGAATGTTGTGTAGAGCTTGTTGAAAGCAACGCAAGCATGAGCACATTAAATAGATGCCCAGGATCTACTTGACTTGGACATACCATATTCCCCTCCGGCTTGCCAGGGTATATGTCCACTCAATGACATTTTATACCGGTGGAAGTGTGGCTCAGTGGTTACGTTAATTTTTGGTGTAGCTTTCTTCCTTTACTATAAATGTTTGAATACCATTTTCATTGTCTAGATTTTACAATCACCTGAGTTTCTTGCAGCAGGTCAGATTTAGACAACAAGCGTTTCTGTTTATTGGAACTTGGAAAAGCTCACCAGTCCACTAGTTTTATTTGGACCTCCTTGACTGTAGCATTCTGTTCCAACGGGACCTGACTAACCCCAGCCTGAACGCTGCTCAAGCATCAAGCATGAGTGATCGAAGTAGCCAACATACTCAAGGCGGCAACAGAGACCAGAGGCGGCCTACCTGATTGGCTACACATCCACCATTGCCTGTTGCTAGTCCACATCCGATTGCTTGACAATAAATTGGATGAGCTGAGAGCCAGGATTATCACCAAACATGAAATCAGGGAATGCTGGGCACTGATTTTTACAGAAACCTGGATAAATAACAAAACACCAGACTCAAATGCATGCAGCCATGCAGTAATTCAAGATGGCGGCAGAGAGTGGCATGGAAAAAAATCACACAGGGTCGAGTAACATTTTATCTTAACAAACAAAATCACTATTTAAAAAGTGCATTTTATGATATTTTGATAAATTGACAAGAGGGCAAATACTTTTTCATGGCATTGTGCCACCACAAGCCAACATACAAAATGCAGTGCAAGCTTAAGTGCATGACATCATAGATGAAGATGAACACGAGGCTGCACAAAATGTCAAACATTGCTGTTTAGATTTTAGGAACACAACTTTAAGCCATTAATACCTTGTTATTTTATGCATGGACCATGTATAAAAGTTGTGTTCCTAAATCCTAAACGGCCATATTAGACAATTTGAGTTGATTTAAAAAATAATAATAATAGTAATAATAATGGGCAAAAAGTGTTTTTTAAAATAAATCATTTTTTCTTAAGTTTTTTTGTGGAGTTTTGTGAAGTGAAGTTTCATTACCAGACTATTATGTCTAATAAAATGCATACAACAACCGTGTGTTAACGGCAACATTATTTACCATCAAATAAATGTTATGGCACTGCAATATCATTACTTGCATACTTAATACTACTCGTTGGAGAACAAATAGCCACGGCTCGTTGAAGTGTAGCTAATGGTGAGTGATATTTTTAACCATTTGATTGTATTTCGCTCGTTGAAAATATATGTTCACAGGAAAATGGCCAGTAGTACTAAAATGGTAGGTGTCCTGCCTTTAAAAAAATCTGTGTGCGTGTGTATGTGTGTGCAATGCACATTGTTGAACTTTCACTGCTATATAATATTATTGTGATTGATTTATTCTTTGAAGCATTAATATTAATTTGTGCAATTGCAATGCCTTGATTTTAGTGAGGTTAGTACAGTCGTGGCTTTTATGTTATATGAGCGTATATATAAACACTCTCTCGCATGTAGTCCCTTTGTAATTTAAAAATATGAAAATCCAGATTAATTGTTAAGGAAGGGATTTTTTATAGGTTGGCAACTCTGCCAATTTATTGTATGTGTTGGAAAGTCAAAGTCAGAAATAGTGAATAACCATGAAAGGGTAGACTAAAAATAGCTATGGAAAGCTCTTGACCTTTTGTACAAATTAATATCATAACTGTGTGTTTGTTTTAAGGTTGCTCTATTGAGTATGGCATTCTAAATTTTATGAAGACATGATGAGGGCACTCAGAAATATGATAATGGAAGCACTCATTAGGCTGCCTGATGTCAGTCAAATAATAAACCGATGGTAAGAAGACGGAGAACATTGTACTCAATGATATCACAAAGTCACTCTGCATAATGTGACTGTATTTTATTGGGTAGGATGAATAATTTACATTATATTTTAGGTTTGGTAATCCAGCAGCATGCATAACGTTGTTATTTTTCTGAATGGCTTTTGTATTAAGAAAAGTCTTTGTGTCGTGTCTCAGCCACAACCTAGTTCCCCATTATGTTAATGGATTAAAAAAAAAAAGTTTTAATTCAAAACCACATTTGTTTAAAAATGGTTCACAGTACACCAGTAAGAATTTTTTCCCCTCAACAAAACAGAGAATACTATGTGCTAATGTTAGTATTTTTACATTATTTGGTTTGTTCTGGTGTGCTGAGAAAGCAAATTTTGCTATCACCATATATCAACTTGTACTGTCCCCATTCTGTCAGAATGTTACACAATGGGCCAGGAAAGGGAATGTACTTTGTGTGCAGTGAATAGGCTTTTTCTCTTTTTTGCTTGGGGAAAATGTGGGTCACAAACAACTATGCACCTGACATCTGACCAGAGACATTTTGAACTCTTTGATTAGGACAATTACGCAGAAGCCCAGGGGTCCATTTCACAAAGCATGTTCAACAAACACTAAGACTAACCCTGAACAGTGAGTTGATATAAACAGAGAGGAAACTCTGCGTTTTCGGTTCCAGGACAGCTGATTTGAGGAAGTTATATCAACACAGAGTAGTTTCACCTGGCGTTGCCACTACACTAAAAAGTCTAGATCAATAGAGCCCCAATTCGTCGAGTCACCATGGCAACGGGGAAGCGCACAGCGCACCGCCGCCCTCTGCTTCCATTTTTTTTTAACCCTTCTCAACTGAAAACCTGCGATCATATAACGAATTTCAACATTTTGAAAAAAAGTGCAACACCGCAGTGGCTCCCCATAGAGGAAGGCGGTGTGTGAGAACGTTGCTGTTCGATGCGTAAATTTAAATGTAGTCCTTTGCAATTACAATAATATTACAGGGTAAGTCTGTTGAATTGTAGCTCATTAATTCATTTGATTTAGGTGCAATCCTGCGGGGGAGAAGCGCACTTGACTTAAGATGAAATATGAAAACATTCAAACAGTTATAAGAAAAAAGCGGAGCGCAACACACAATATATGCTGTGATGTGAGCGCAGGACTACAGTGCCGGGATTGTTGCAAATGTAAGAACTAATTAAGTTGTGTATGATGTAGTTGATGGATTTGATGTGAATCGGTGTATCAAAAAGATACCTGTCCAGAAATGCCAGCATATCCACGTGCGGCCTGATAACAATATCGCGACAAATATTTAATTCCCTGCGCAATATTGCGGCACCTTCATCAATAGGGTAATTGCCAAAAAGGACATGTCATGTTTGTGACAAAAGGACTTTATGCTATAGACTATAGTGTATTTACGCAAAAACTCGCAGCAGCAGACTTTATAAATGAGGAAATTAAATGTCAGAATGGGGCTGAAAGGAGGCAGGGACAGAGAAATCCTCGAGGTTCATTGTGAAAAACCTGCCACAGACTATAGGTTTGATTCATGGACTGTGTTACTACGGTAACTGACCGAGAGCTTAAATGACCTCTTTTTATGAAACAGGCTAGAGTCACCTCTTTTCCTCTGGTTTCAGTTACCTCCCTTTCTGAAAAAAAAACATTTCAGGGTTTTTTAACCCAGGGTTCTAACTAAACCTGCTTTGTGAAATACTACCCAGGGCAACATATAGGGGTGGACAGTTTTAGGAGAAGTTGAATTTAGATTTTTCTGACAGCTATTGGGTGCGCAATATTCACTATGTACAATAACATTTACAAACATGACAGACAATTACATCATACCATCAAAACCTTTTATTACTCTAATAATGTCACTAAAGAGGCTGTGTGGGGTAGGCAGTCCTTTTTTAAATGGTTCACTAAAGCAAGATCTAGTGCTTGCCGTCATACATGTATAAAATATGCAGTTATGTGTAATAGTATAATGTAAAAATAAAAAATAAATCATATTTTTAATTTAACCCAAAAAACACCAACAAAATCAGCCTATGCTAAACGATTAACAATAACGCTTAGCATTAGCCCCGAATAAATGAATCACTTATTGTACTTTTCGTGAAAATCACTTCATAGACCAACTTATGAAAAATCCAATATGATCAAAATATTAAATGGTAAATTGATTTATCTTTATCATATGTATTCTAAGCCTACATACGTATTTGTTAAAGCCTACAACGGCCATTGATGCAGCATTATGCTCCAGGATCCCGCGCCGTCACCCTGATGTTTTTCTTTGGTTCTATTCCATTTTAAATCTATAAACGTGATGATTACTCGCTTATTTGATAATGCTACTACAGAATGCTAATTTAGCTATTCGTATTGCGAAGTGAGTTCGTTTCTAAGCTTCGCCAGCATCCGCATTTGCAAACTTCCTTGCATCTGTTGTTAAGTGCATTGTGGCCAATGGGGTCAATTTGGCTCAGTTATTGCACACTTTGGTGGTGTAGCCTGCACGCTAATTGGAGGAGTGTAAAAACAAACAAACTTGGTGTGAGTCTTGCTCTTAATTTTACTTAGTAGATACCGCCTTCCTGTTGCTGACGCATATAGGGCCACCATCTTACGTGTGTTTGGCTCCAATAAATTCATTAGAACTCTTATTAATTTAGTGATTTTGTCACGGATTGTTTTGTTACAAACATCAGACATGAAGCGATGCTAATCTTCTCCCTTTTCAGTCAAAAGAGACTACAAACAAGTAGTGTTTTGATGAATGCTGTTTGGAGTCCGTCAGCAATAAGTGTCCGTGTGGAAACAAAACATATAGGTTCCAGCAACTTCCAGGTGCCGCAAATATTTATATTTTTATATATATTTTATATTTTTAATTATGAAACCTGAAACGAAATGAAAATGCAATTTTTTTAGGTTTCTGGTCATAATATGCATTCCCCCATCCTGACTAAGTCCCCAGAGTTGTGAGGAAAACAACCCATGTTTCCCTTGTCTATGTCAAACAGCACTCTCAAACGTGCTGTTTTCAGCAGATCGGTTTTATACGTCACTAGCTCAGCGTGAACTCCACCTTCACAATTTTTTTTTCTTTTCTAAAAGAGCTCAGTATTGTTCATTCGGTAATGTCATCATCATTGCTCTTTTTTTTTTTTGTATGTGGGTGAGTATGTGTATGTGTGTGTGCGTGTGTGCGTGCGTGTGTGTATTCGTTAGTTCACCAAAAAACTATTTTAAAAAATCCCATACCGTTCACCTAAACCGAACACCGCCGTCAGGAGACCCGAGGAGGGACCAAAGAAAACAAAGGAAGGTGAAATCCAGCACCGACCAGACACCACCCACCGGGCCACCAACCAGAGTTCTTCACCAACCCCAGAAACATCAAAATTCCAACAAATCCCAAAAATCAGGGAGACCTCAAGAGACCAAAGGAGAAACTGAGGAAAGGAAGGAAGGACAAACGAAGCAGAGTGAGATCCACAGACACCAGCCTCCACCGATTCAATGACCTGAGGAAGAAGCAGATTGCGTCTGAGTTTCGATAGATGCTGTTGTGGTGGATCTGGCATGCATGAAAATCTCCACCAAAGAGGGGAGCCGTCGACCCCTGCCAGGACAGAGCAAGCGCAACACCTCAGGGCCCCCCAGGCCGCGGCAGCGCCAAAGGACGACCCCCGGGCCCCGCCAGGGCCACCGGCCGGAGAGCAAACCCAGGAGCAGGAGCGCCCCACACCCCAACACGGCCCGCGCCCCCAACCCAGCGCAGCAGGACGGGGCACTGCAGGCCCGCCAGGCACCCCACCGGTCCACAGCCCCCGCTCCCCCCACAACCCCCCACCCCACCCCACCCCACCCCCGCCATACAGCCCAACCCAGCCCCAGCCGCCCCCAGGCCCCCGAGCCCCCAGACCCCCCCCCCCCCCCCCGACCAACCGGCAGCCCCCCCACCCCCCGCACCCAGGCATCGGCGCCGAAGAGGGGCCGGACAGCGGAGCGGAGAGGGCACCCGCGCCCACCCCCCGCCGCGTGGAGGGACGGAACACCGGGGTCAGAAGGGGAGATGGGGGCACCGGAGGACGGCCCGCACCCCCGAACCCCAGGCCCAGCGGGGAAAGGCCCCGGTCGTCACTCCAGCGTTCTTAGTGAAAGCTAACCCTTGTTACTGAGGTTGCCAGCTCGCCGACTGGCGAACTCTACCCCTAAACCTTGAATGTGACCCCACCCAGTGTATATACAAGTGTGTGTGTGTGGTGCATTACAATTGGGAGCAGGTGAACCGGAGCAGAGGGAAATGATATCCCCACGCTCCGATCCACCCGCCTCCCAGGAATGTCAGTGAGTGTATGTGGTGCATTAAAAAAATTAATGGGGGGGGTCACATTCCTTCACAATTTTGAACCCCACCTTCATTATAATACTCGTGAAAGCTGGTCGGCAATGGGCAGCAGTGGACTTTCACAAGAGAGCAGGGAATGGCTCGTTTCTGCTCGCTGGCTCGGCAGCAAGGCGGGTCCTGCGGCGCCGGCTGGTGAAAGCCGCCGGCTGCTCGCGAAAGCCGCCAGCTGGCGGGAGTCGGGCAGCGAGGCAGGCCCCGCACCGCCGATCTTGTCTGATGAACTTATTTTAAGTAAAAATAACTTGTCAGAGCAAAATAAGATAATTTAGGTTAAATTTTAGAAATTATATCTTACTTAAGATTTATGTTTTTGCAGTTAGACCATCTTGTGGAGCCTGTATTTGTACAATAAGGCAGAATTTCACCCAAAAATATTTTGATACAGTATTAGGCCATATACAGGATGGTTGTTGTCACTGCACAGCTCATGTTACCTTTAAAATAGCTTTGCGACATGCATTTTTGCATCGACCACAAAAATTGGTCGACGCAAAAATAAATGTAAATTGGTCGACTTTTTTCCCCAGCCCTAGTGTAAAGCCTCCCCACATTCTGAGCCTAAGGAGCCTCCTAGGACGACCTTCACCAACCCATGAGATTACAGTTACATAACAGTTTATTCAATAAGGCAGGGCAAAAAACAAAACTCAGGACGCAGGCGGTGGAGGCAGAGGGATGGATGGCTTGCTGAAGAATTCCCTCAATGAAAATGGTGGCAAAACAATTTTTTAATAAACTGATTCGAAAGATTCATGCCCATCATTACCATACAGGCAGACCTGACCATGCACATAAAATCAACAATCACGACAATTGCCGTTTCTCAATTTGCATATTTGTCTGTTCTTATGTCCTTGTGATCTTGTGAAACGTCACCAGTCACAGCCCAAATATTGTTCCAATTGAAAGTACAAATGAATCAAGAACGCACAGAATACCCGGATGTCGTTTACCTATATTATGTTCTTAGGAAAAACATTCTTGAGTACATTATTAGGAGAATCGTACTTGGCGAGTTCACAAGACCGTACTCTGCGTTCTTCACATTAAGAAATGGCCATTGAGAGTTGTAGGCATGCTCGACCCAGGGAAGGGGAGTGGACCAGGAAATCGGGTTATGTGAGGTCACACAACGAAGACCTACCTCCAAGTCCTGATTCACCTGCTCTGTCTGGGTGTTAGATTGAGGGTGGGACCTTCTGTCAGGCTAGCCGATGGAAGGCCTTCCAAACTCGAGAGGAAAACTGAACCTCTGTCTGATACATTCCCTTGAGGATTGTCATTTAATCTAAAAACATACTGGAAAACATGGTGAACGAGTAGATTAGGAAATTTAGGCAAAGAAAGGAAGTGCACAGCTTTGGAAATATAGTCAATTAAAAAAAAACCAATAGAGATACTAACTGTTGGCTGGAACTAGAACAGAAGGATTGTAATAACCTCAGACTCCTAGATTTACTCTTTATTACAACATCGATTAAGCGCCATAACTGCTTTAAAAATCCAATGATTTCCGCCACCCTGACTGCCTGGTGGAAGGCACTAGAAATGACAAAAGCCAAAGTGGAGCCCAGCGGGCTTTCTCCCCTATGGCATAACCCCGACTTTCAAATTAACAACCAATCGTTTTATTTGAATGTGTGGGAGCAGAAAGGAATTACACATCTCCACCATCTCTTCTCAGATAATATGTTTATATCATATACATCCTTGCTCCAAAAATATAAAATAAAAAACGGAAACTTTTTACATTATTTGCAAGTTAAAAGTATGATAAAGAAACAAATTCCAACACTCCAGGGTACGCTCCAACCGCCTGTTTTAGTTAAAGATATTACCAAGCTTTCTCCGACAACAACAAAAAAACTCTCAAAAATATATAAGTTACTTTCATATACTGATAAAACGTCTTTACCCATCTCAAAATGGGAAACAGACTTGTCTATAGCTCCGGAATCTGTCTTTTGGATTCAAGTTTGTGAAAATGTTTTTAAAATGACAAAACACACAAATTTACAACTTATCCAATATAAAATTATTCACAGAACATACATTACTCAATATATGATGAAGAAAATGGGACTCTCAGACTCCGACATTTGTCTCCAGTGTTTACAAAACACTACAGACACTTATTTTCATGCTTTATGGTTATGTACTCCGGTTATGTGTTTCTGGACTAAAGTCTTAGAAAAACTTTCCGCTGTCTTGGACTGTAGGATACCGTTCTCTCCAAACTTGTGTTTGCTAGGTGACTTAACAACAATTGACTTACCACATAAACAATTTCAATCTATACTTGTAGCCCTTACTATCGCAAAAAAAACAATTCTTGTTAACTGGAAAAATAAACAAACTTTGAATATCGACCAATGGTCTAACCTCCTCATAAATCATATTTTAATGGAAAAAATATCTGCCTCAAATAAAAACCAAATGTCAAAATTTAAAGAAACATGGTCTACGTAATAGAATTTTTTAACCTAAACTTGGATTTTAATTCTGCCTGTTAGCGAGAGCCACAGCAGCGTTATAACTGGCATTGATGTTTCTGTATTAGGCAATTTGTAACTAATGGTTGTGTTTCCATAGTCAGGAACCCGGCTGCTGCCAGCGGGATCGAGCGGATTCACCTCCGATGGGCACCAGGGGTTGATATTCGGATTCACGGCATGCCAGTGGGTTAATTCTGTGGGTGCTGTCCCCCCTGACGGGGAGTGGGCGGGTCTGCCCCTCTGTTGGCTGCTGGGTGGCGGCTGCGTCTTGGCCGTTCCCTGGGTCTCTTGGGGGGTGCTGCGTTGCGGGGCTTTCCCTGGTGTCGGGGGCGGCGCCGTTCCGGCGCGGTCCGTCGCTCTGGGCCCGGCGACGCGGTTCGGGGCCTGTGGGCCGCCGGGGTGCCCGGTGGTTCCCTCTCCCCTCCCCCTTCCTCCCCCTTGCTGCCTCTCCCTCCTCGCCTCTCCCCGCCCGTCCTCCGCCTCCCTGTCCCCTCTCCCTCGTCGCCCTTCCTCCTCCTCTCCCCCTCTCCTTGCGTCCCTGCCGCTGCCCCCTGCCCTTCTTGTCGTCCCCTTCCCTCCTCCCTTCCCCTTCCCCGGTACGCCTTCCTTCCCCTCCCCTGGGCCGGGGGCTCCATCCATGGCCCGGGTCTCGGTGCTATGGGGGCCGGCGGGGGTGGCTGGGGTTTGGTGTCGTGCCCGCCCCGCTCCGGTGGGCGTCCTGACACCTCGGGCGGGACCCAGTATCCGGGGGGCGAGCCCTATCGCCCCGCCGGACGGGTCCCATATGCCCGCCGGGGTCCTGGTGGGGTGGGTGGGGGCTTGGTGGGCCGGTGCGCCTCCTGCCCCCGCCCGGTTGGGGGGGGCCCCGCTGGTCACACCTCTTAACTCACTACACTAGGTTTGCACAATACACTTTTATAGACATATAGGGCACATAACACACTTTGGGGGGTGGGGTAGGGTGGAAACACCGTCTTCACCCTACAACTCCCCTCCAATTTTAATACACCACACAACTTGTGGGTGGGGGGGGGGCTTGTGGGGGTGCCATCGGTTGGGGGCCGCAGTATAGAGCAGTGCTGCGGTCCCCTGTCCGTGTCGCCACCCCCCCCCCCCGCCCTATCTATTTTTTTTAATGCACCACATACACTCAGCAACATGCTTGGGTGGCGGGTGGATCGGAGCGTGGGAATATCATTTCCATCGGCTCCGGTTCACCTGCTCCTAATTTTAATGCACCACACACACACACTTGTATATACACTGGGTGGGGTCACATTCACGGTTTAGGGGTAGAGTTCGCCAGTCCGCGAGCTGGCGGACTCAGTAACAGGGGTTAATTTTCACAAAGAACGCTGGGGTGACGACCGGGGCCTTCCCCCGCTGGGCCTGGGGTTCGGGGGTGTCGGCCGCCCTCCGGTGCCCCCATCTCCCCCTTCTGCCCCCGGTGTTCCGTCCTTCCACACGGCGGGGGGTGGGGTGGGCGCGGCTGCCCTCTCCGCTCCGCTGTCCGGCCCCTCTTCGGCGCCGGTGCCTGGGTGCGGGTGGTCCCCGGGGGCTGGGGGTCGGGGGTTGGGGGGCTGCCGGTTGGTCGGGGTGGGGTCGGGGGGGGGGCGGCTTTGTTGGGGGGGGGCGG
This sequence comes from Leptonotus elevatus, assembly GCF_054856555.1. Classification (NCBI taxonomy): domain Eukaryota; kingdom Metazoa; phylum Chordata; class Actinopteri; order Syngnathiformes; family Syngnathidae; genus Leptonotus; species Leptonotus elevatus. Next base: position 3,834,953 of record NC_141254.1, read on the forward strand.
TGGTGGGGGTTGCGGGGTGGGGGTGCTGGGGGTGGGGGGTGTCTGGGGGATTGGGGGCATGGGGGCGGCTGGGGCTGGGTTGGGGTGGGTGGCGGGGGTGGATGGGGGGCGGGGGGTTGTGGGGGGGGGGGCGGGGGTTGGGGGCCGGTGGGGTGCCTGGTGGGCCTGCAGTGCCCCGTCCTGCTGCGTTGGGCCGGGGGCGCGGGCCGTGTTGGGGCGGGGGGCGCTCCTGCTCCTGGGTTTGCTCTCCGGCCGGTGGCCCTGGTGGGGCCCGGGGGTCGTCCTTTGGCGCTGCCGCGGCCTGGGGGGCCCTGAGGTGTTGCGCTTGCTCTGTTCCGGCGGGGGTCGACGGCTCCCCTCTTTGGTGGAGATTTTCATGCATGCCAGATCCACCACACCAGCATCTACCGAAACTCAGACACAATCTGTTTCCTCCTCAGGTTATTGAATCGGTGGAGGCTGGTGTCTCGGATCTCACGCGGCTTCGTCTGTCCTTCCTTCCTTTTCTCGGTCTCTCCGTTGGTCTCTTGAGGCCTCCCTGATTTTATGTTTTTTGGATTTGTTGGGGTCTGGATGTTTCTTGGGCTGGGGAGGAGTTCTGGTGGGGGGTGTCTGGTCGGTGCTGGATTTCACCTTCCTTGGTTTTCTTCGGTCCCCTCGGGTCTCCTGGTGTTCGATTTAGGTGAACGGTATGAGATTTTTTTTTTTCTAATAGGTTTTCTGGTGAGCTAACAAACACACGCACGCACGCACGCACACACACATACTCACCCACACACACACAAAAAAAAAATGTATGTATGTGTGTATGTATATATGTATATATGTATGTATATATGTGTATATATATATATATATATATATTTAAAAAAAAAAAAAAAAAAAAAAAAAGAGCAATGATGATGACATTTCCGAATGAACAATACTGAGCTCTTAAAAAAAAAAAAAAAAAAAAAAAAGGAAATATAGTCAATTGTATTTTATTTCATTGTACTTATACAATGAAAATAAAGACTATTATATTATATTAACATCTGATGGAGGCAGGCCTGTGACAATATCCACAGCTATGTGAGACCAGGGCTGATGAGGACTGGGGGAGGGGTGGAGAAGGCCAGCAGGGACACGGTAAGAAGCTTTATTGCAGGTGCAGGCAGAGCTAGAGCGGAGACGCATTCCTTCATGTCCGCGCACATGGGTGCCCACCAAAAGCACTGTTGAAGGAGAGCCAGGGTTCTGTGAAAACCAGAATGACAGGAAACCCTGGAAATCATGTCTTTACTGAAACGAACAGCCAATGTGGTGGCCTCCGAAGGTGTTTGGGCCTCAAGGGCCTCCTGAACCACCCTACTGACTTCTCGATTGGCTGCTCCTATACCACACAAGAAGAAGACAGGATTGCCTCTGCTGTGGAATCTTCGGCTGGTGGTGCGAACTGATGTGACAGCGTATCAGGCTTGACATTACTGGAACCAGGCGGGAAGGTTAGCGCAAAGTTGAAACGGCCAAGGAACAGGGCCCACCATGCCTAGTTTGAGTTGAAACTGTGGGCGGAACGGAGATAAGACACATTTTTATGGTCATTCCACGCCACAAATGGGTGAAATGCCCCAAGTTCAGAATGTGTCTGCCTGTGCCTCGTTCAGATCGACCAAAATTGCCTTACACCACCTGCACCATAACTTAGACCTATTTCTATCTGGTCTAAATTCGAGTCTACTTCTTGTCACCAAATTGTCTGGGCATGTACTAGAACATGCCCTCGGTCTGCTGGAATGCCCAGCAAGGTGTAACGTTTTCTGTCAAATTCCCAAACACGGTAAACTAGTCTTGCGTCATGTCACTGCATGTGACCTGACCTGGCTTGGTGTTTTCCTATTTATTTGCACTCTGGTTAAGATCATCAGGTGACACATTTTCACATGGGTTAAGCTGAGCCGTCCCCCGTGTGGGTGGGCGGCCAAGACAGTATGAGTAGAAACCATTTTGAACAGATTAGACCAGGGCTGGGCAAACTTGTGTCCTGGAGGGCCGGAGTCCTGCATGTTTTGGATGTTTCCCTTCTCACAGCTGATATATAATCAGATCATCAGCAAGCTATGCATAAGCCTGATAACGATCCTGTTGATTGGAATCAGCTGTGTTGGAGCAGGGAAACATCCAAAACCTGCAGGCCTCAGGCCCACGAGGACCGAGTTTGCCCACCACTGGATTAGACCTTCCTCATTGAGCAGAAAAAGCTCCACAGTTGTGTACTTGATCTTTTGGCATCCAGTAAATAGTTCAACTGTGAATATGCAGTCTCCTGGTTGTTATTACAAGTATAGCGAACCTTAACTCATTGACTCCCAGCCATTTTCGCGGAAGCAACCCCCTTTGCTCCCGGCTGTTTTACTGGATTTTGATTGATTTTGCAAGGCACACAGAATATTCTGTTATATTGCTATAAACAAGGAAACTACCAAAAGATTAGAGTCTCTTCTTTCATCAGGAAAAAAAAGTATATTTCTATCTGTTTCCGTTTTGCACCAATTAGCATTAGAATAAAGCTAAGTGTCATCATTATTCACAAATCTGTTTAAAACACTGGGGAAAATAGCTTTCTGCAACATGGCCATGGCTGATCTTTATAGTCTGCTGCCACCTGCTGGCTGTCTTTGTAATAACTACCATTGCTTTAAGCGTTCTCTTCAGTTCGGGGGCTGCATCAAAGCCTTCTGTATGTTGTAGAATTAAAAAACATATACTTATGTTTTTGGGACCATTGCAATATTTAAAATTTAAATCTTGTCGCAATTTTGTTTACACAAACACGAGTAACTCCATTCCCTCACTCTGCCCAACAAGGCAGTTCACCACTTACCAACCACATCATCATCACAACAATACACATGCATACCCCAAGTCTAAAATCCTTTGGTTGAAGCACCCTACACTCTCAATAAGCAAAATCATATGAAGCTCACTTTGCTTAACACCCGATCCCTTACCAACAAAAAGGTTCTAAACTAATTAATTACAGGCAATAAACTTAAATGTCTCTGCTTAACAGAAACCTGGCAACTACCACTGGACAACTTCTCTCTCAAGGTGGTTACACCCAGCGGCTACTTCTACAATAGAAAACCACGTTCTAAGTGCAAACCTGATGAAATTGCCTTAAAACACTGACAGGAAAATAATTGACTGAAAATATTCGACTGTTTCAGCTTCATCCAATATGTCAACTTTCCCACCCATAACCGATGTAACATTGTGGACATGGTCTGGTCCACTGGACTCACCATCTGCAACATCTTTCCAACACTGACCTAGCCATTTCTGACCACTTATCCATCACCAGGACCATCAACAATCCCGTCCCCCTGCCTAAGCAAAAACGCACCATTACTTTCCATTTCTATAAATTGAAGTCTATCTCTCGCCGTCCATCACATGAAAAATGTCCACCTTTTCTTCCATTCACCCTCAAAATCCCTCTGAACCCACAGTCTACTACAACCACACTCTCTCATCCTCCATAGACCAGCTTGGCCTATAAACACAAAAAAAAAAAAAATCTCCCTCACTCTCTGCTCCATGGTACACCACTAAGCGTCAGCAAATGAAAACCCACATCCGGCAACTTCAATAACAAAACTGATGTCACAGTCCATTCCCAAGTTGACAAAGAACATCTGCAGCAATACGAGGATGTATTTTCCAGAGCATGCAAAAATTTACTGACTCCCAAGAAAACCCCAAGACACTCTTTTCCACCATAAACAAACTAATCATCCCCGTGGACAACACTTACCAGTCATTTATATTTGAAAAATATATTTTCTTCCTGTCATTCTTCGTAACAAAAATCTACAGTATCTACAGCAATTTCATCAAATCCCCCTATCCCCATGTTGCCCATTTATCACAGTTGACCCCTGTCACCTCCACTGAGCTCTCCAATCTTATCACTGGAATGAAAACTGCCACCTGCACCCTGGACCGCATCTCACCTGCTTTGTCAAGGGCTGCCTTGCTGCTCATTCCCTATTAATCACTACAACAATAAACTGCCATTCTCCCATCATCTCTCAAACTTCTTGGCATCAACCCCATTAAACAACAACAACAAAAAGACAAAACCCGGACATCCCAGTAAATCCCAGGCCAATTTACGACCTACAGTTTTTATCCCCAAAAAATACTGGAATGTGCTGTAGCATCTCAACTGAAAGATCATCTCTCCACCAATATCCTAGATGAACATTTTGAATCTGGATTCCACCCCAAGCACAGCACTGACAACCAACTACTCTTTCCTGATAGTGGCAATTTCAACATTCTCATCCTCCTCGTCCTCAGCACAGTTTTTGACACCATAAATCATGCTATTCTTCTCACCCAACTTGGAACCCCTTCAACATCACCGACACCTCCTCTCCTGGTTCAGATCGTACCTCTCCAATTCATCCACACCAACAACTCAAAATCCCCATTGCTGCCCTCCTTCAAGTTTTTTTTTTTTTTTAGAAGGTTCTGTTCTTGGCCCCTTCCACCTTTCACCTTTATCTTCAGAATCACAAACACTTTATTTTCCCAAAAGGAAAATTGATGTACCATCATCCTGTACTTGGTCCCTCTTGGTCACATAATCTGTGCCACTGTCTCCAGTTCCATTGCCGAAGATGTCCAACTCTCCTCTGCCACCTGCTCAACCCTGACAAACTGCATCTCTAAAACAAAATCTTCAACTTCCTCAAACTACAATGTAACGAATAAGAAGAAATAATTATCATTGGACTTAAAACACTGAACAAATTAACTCATAAACTTCACCCTAAACATTGACGGCCAGAGGTGGCAAATCCAGGTCCAGAAAGTAAAAACCCTGCCACAGTTTGGCTTTAGCCCTAGGTACTAGCTAGTTAGCTCCCTGGGCACTTGTTTACCTGCTAGGGAGCTAGCTAGCTAGTACGAGGGTCTAAAGCCAAACTGTGGCAGGGTTTTTACTTTATGGGCCTAGATTTGCCAACTATGTTGATGGCTTGTAGGTACCAACTTGCCTTCCCTCATATTATTCTATAAGCTTCGAATGAGCAAACTCTTTAATGAACCATGCAATAAACTGTTCTCATCTCCCAAAAGGAAAATTTAATGGCTTGTGATGTCTTTTGAGTGCTGCCTAAAATCCTCCCAACTAAATCCGATATGAGATCATTTGCAATACATGCTGTATTTTATGAAGGCATCCACACACTTGATGAAGCTTGAATGCTATATTTATTCCCAGTTCACATCATGTTAGCTTTCATGTCACATGTGTAACCAGCGTCTTCACGCAGGCTTTATCAAATGCCACAGGGGTGCCATAAGATGGCACACATGAATGCATCACTAGTGGAACGTTATTAATTATCATCAAGTACAATTATCAGGCTGAAGCATCACAAGCCAGCTAATTACACTCCCACTGTCATGTTGAATTCCTTAGATAATTTGCTTCATAGGAATAAATGTATAAGGAAATTATTTTTTATTTTATTTTTTTTCTAAAGTAGCCGTTAAAAAATAAACATCTTGTTCAGTACTATACTTGACTGGCTAAAAATGGTTTCAATTTAAAAAAAATTGTTTTCTTCACATACAGTACCTTTTTTCTATGTGTATTGTGCTTAATTCTAATGTATATAATGGTATTTAAAAAAAATCCCTTATGTGATGCTACCAAAATGTCCTACCTCTTCTAAGGTGCTAATAGCCAGCTGGCTGGCAGACAATAACTTGATGAAAGATTTCAGTGGAGGTACAACAGACAGGTTATAAGACTCCTTGTGGGGTTGACACCAGAGAAAACAAGGTGGTAAAGATGATGCAGAGAAAGCGGGTTGTGTCAATCGCTTGCCTTGCCTAATGGGAAGCTACGCCTCTGAGTTCAACTTCTCCCCATCTGCCCAAGAGTACCTGGCTGCAGACCTGCAGGATCTATAGTTGCCAGTGTTCGGCAAGTTACTTCCAAAATGTAACATATTTCCCCCCGCGACCCTTGTGAGGACAAGCGGTTTAGAAAATGGATGGATGTACACCATAAATAAAATTATTAACATACTCAAATACATTTACATACAAGGGAAAGATGAGTTTATATTGCCAATGTGTGTTCCTTTTATCAATAACATAATGAATTTTTTTACGTATAGTAAACTTGTATATAAAGAAATTGGTTAAAAAATAATAGTGATAGACGAAGTATAATTGATAACTGGTCTAACAAAATGGATGGATGGATAGATGGATGGATGGATGGGTGGAAATGTGTAATAAAAGCAAAAATATCTATGCTATGTTCACACTGCAGACCAATACAGTTTTTTTTTTTGCCCATATATGCAACATGTGTCTGTCCCCCCCAACTACCCCCACACCCCTCCCCCCATGCAGTGTAATTCGTACAATTCCAATTTCTTGTGTTCTTCTTCTTTATAAATCGGATATGTATGTGATGCGTCTGCAATATGAACACAAAGTAACATTGTCAAATTTATATTTGTCTTAAATTTCATTTAAAACATAAAGCATTAAGTTGACCTTTGTAGCAGCCCGGCAGAAGGTTTATTTATTCCCCTAAGCAATGACGTGACGTCAGCTCTAGTAGACGTCTCGAACTCTCCATACGTCACCTCATTTCCCTAAAATATTTATGGTACCTTCCCCTGTCTCTCTACAATGGCGATATGAGATGAAAAAGCATGGACTTACATGTAAATCTATGTGATAAAGTGATCCCCGACGCGACACCATGCGGGACCATATTTACTTCAGTAAAGACAGTGTCACGTTCCGTCGTGTTTTAGGTGTACGTCACTCGATGTCGTGCTTTGTGCGTGTGCGAATGGAGTTGCTTTAGCGTGACGTCATCAGCCACTGGAGATCTTCCCAAGAATGCATTTTGCTCGCCGATAGCCAATCGATGATCAGCATTTTCCATACTGCAAGTCATGGCACATTCATTCAAATCATATCTAAAAACACAATAACGCTTACATTTTCAGAGTTCTAATGCTGTTTATTAATTTTTTGTTTTACTTTGTTTGTGCTTATATTTTGAATGTTTTATTTTGTGACACCGTGAGTGGTGTAAGAAACAATGACTTCTCAGCCCGTATGGAGCAGACTATCGTATTAATGGAATGCAATGCTGTTCACAAAGGAGGTCCAGTGTCCACCGTATCTCTCTATGATATGTGGTTTCAATGCAGTAGTAAGCAACTCTGCTCACAGATGATTGCTTTACTTTGCTCCTCCTATTGTAATGAATGACTTTTTTCATTTAATCTGTGATTATATGTTTTTATGGTCACAAAACTGTACTGTGTTACGGGAGTCAGTAACTAACTAATAATGTTACCAACATTTATTGCAGTAACTCGTTATAGTACGTAGTTAGTGATCAAACGTAATATATTACTGCACCGCGTTACTTTTGAAACACGTTACCCGCAACACTGGTCGTCGCCAAAGTACTCCTTGCGCTTAATATAGGGATCTGTAATATTCAACCTGTCCAGCTTGCACATTATGTCCTTTTCATCAAAGTGAGATATAAATTCACCTGGACAGAATGTTTACTGATAGAGGCTACTTTTATCACTATCCTGTGATAGCATGAAGGTCTCAGAGAAAGTGGGTGTGTGTTTAGTTCACAGAGGCGCTGCGGTAGTGCTTCCACATGTAACAAAGTCAGAACCCGCTTGTTTTCTTGGGTTGGAAGGGGCTGGCGCTTGGAGAGCAGGAATGACCTTCAATGCTCAGAGATGGTTGAACGGAGGAAAACACCACTTTTTTGGTGTTTTTTGTTGAGGAATTATCATTGTTAAATGGCTAAAAGCTCCCCAAATTTTTTTGCATGGTACAGACCCTTTAAATGAGATGTGGCAGATGTATGAATTTTTACTAATGTGCGACATGCTGCCAATACCAAGTCTCATCACACCAATTAAATTACCTAACGTCATAGTATCGATGGTGAGACGTTGGTAACAGCAGCGAGAAAAACTAACTAAATGCAGGAAGACTAAAAAATGCTAAATGGGACTTGTATAGCGCTTTTCTACCTTAGGTACTTAAAGCACTTTAACATTCACCTTGTTTATAATGCAACATCAGTAGCAGGTGTATCTTGTTCAACGACACTTAAACATGTTCACTAGTGTTGAGGATCACACAACCTTTGAGTTGGTAGATGACCACTCAATCACTGAGCCATGCCCCACAAATTCTTTCAGAGGTAGCAAAAGTAGATAGCCAGAACTTGAAAAGAAAGAGCAGAGGGTTGAGCATGCAGATCAGACTGAAAGCCAAAGCATTTGCTACCGAACAGAAGATTGAAGATTTTGGTGGGTGTCGATCAGAGCAGGCGCAACTCTGTCAGCAACTACCTGTGAGAAAAAGCTGAAAACTTTCACAATTACACTAAAGCAAAGACTGCCGAGTGTTTGACGGGACCAGAAGATGTCGTAAATCTGATGATGTACCTGTACCTTTGACGTTTGACCCGGTAAACAGAGCTGGAAAATCCAGTCCGGTCCAGAATGTAAAAACCCTGCCACTGTTTGGCTTTAGACCCTGATGCTAGCTAGCTAGCTCCCTAGCAGGTAAACGAGCGCCATGGGAGCTAGCTAGTAAATTAGCTAGCTAACTAGCACCTGGGGCTAAAAACAAACCGTGGCAGTGTTTTTACTTCCTGGACCTGGATTTGCCACCTCTGCCGTTAAACAAGAAAGGGGACACCTTTGTCACGATGAAAATAACTGTTGAGATTTACAGCATCCGGACAAAAGCTTCTACTTTCGGTGATTTACAACAATGTCAAAAGAAACACTACTGAAGGAAATCGCTGTGAAAGTCAATTAAACCGGGTGGATGATAGAAAGCCTAATAAAGCATTGACTGACAGAGTGCTACGGCAATCGACAAGGGGGAATTTTTGGGCTGTCCTGAGGGTGCATATAACAGAATCTGTGAAAGAAGTCATCAAGAGAACAAACTCAATTCCTGCTGTGATTCCTGCGGGCACAACAAAGTGTTTGCAGCCACTTGCCGTTAGTGTGAATTGTGCATTTAAAGTGGCACTGAGTTCAGTGGGAGGAGTGGATGACTAGCGGTGAAAAATAATTGATCAAAACTGGCCGCATTTTAGAGCAACTTAAGGTGAAGTTTGCCAGTGGATCCTGACTGCACAGAACAGTGTAAACAATCCACAATTACCAACAGGTTTCAAAAAGCTGGACTGCTGCTGCGTGTTATAAAGACGACCACATAAGCTCTTCTGATAGAGAGGAGGAGAATATATAGTTAGAATATTGTTATATAATATGCTAGCAAACATGTTGTGCAGATACGCTGTGTAATGACTGACTTTGGCTCCCAGATAAAGATGATAAATGTGAGAGATGATTATTTCAAATGTAAATACAAACAAAGTATTCTTTTTTACCAAAGTTAGCTAGATTTAATTGTAAGAGTTAATTAAGGACACTTTGCCAGGACTGGGTTGGATTCACATTTGCTCTCATAATTCTATTACTATATTATGTCGTTCCAACACATACCGTTGACATTAACATAAATACATTATTCCTGCATCTCGGGTTGCTATGCAAAACAACAATTAGTGACAGGTGAGATTTGCATTTATGTAAATCGGTATCTTCTGGCAGCGGTAATTGCAATGTAGGTAGGAGTAGAGAAAGAAGAAAATTATCTAAAAACTTTATGAAAAAAAATGTATATTCGAGATGGTCAACGGCATTCATTCATCCATTAATTATTTTTTCTTTGTCAATGAATGAAAAGGGACGATTATTAGTTCAGTACAGTTAGTTCAGTGTTGGTGCCGTTGTCTTCCAATTAGTTTCTGTTGTTCAAACAGGTTCCTCGGGGTTTCTAGTTCCGGGGTAACATTGTGTGTGATTATTTACTATTGACCTTTTGCACGTGATGTCAGCGTCCTCATGGGAACGCCCCCTACGGGACGCTGGATGGCAAAAGAGCTGCTTGCCTGTATTGTAACCATTGAATCTCGTACAGCGTTAAGTCCTTTATCTAATCGATTATCTTTTAAAATTGTCATATCTTACTGTGCGGTCGGTTGTACAGACAGACAAAGGAGTAAACCAAATGTTGCTTTTTATCGCATACCCACTAATGAAGACGAATGACGTCGATTGATAGCAGCAATCAACAGAAAGGACTGGCAGCCCACAAAGTATTCACGGATTTGCAGCGATCATATTTTGCGAGGTTAGTAGATAATTGTTCAAACATTTTACTTGTAAACGTACACTGTAACAAAGAGTGTAACAGAGGTGTCGAATTGCGTGTTTCAAATCACATTAACGAGCCAGATAGTTAGCGTCCACTCCAACTGCACTAACACACAGCTTAGTTTTAAAATGCACCTTCTTTAAAACTAAGTGCATTTGACTGTTTAATAATGGGGGATTTCGTCTTTGTGCTTGGAGTTTTTCACTCTGGAGCCGGAGTAATATTCATGAAATGACTACATAGCTTGCCACTACGATAATCAATTGTTCCATGCTAGTAAATATAGTAACATAACATCATCACAGTGTTTCAATATAGAACGGACTATTTAAAAATAAGTCAGTTAGCATGATAAACAAGTTTTACCTTTGCATTATGAGGTATATTGTCCCCCAGTGTGAGCGGAGCATCTCGTCCCAGAGACCCAGCCAGCGACAAGCTTTTGAATCAGTCGTTCCAACACATACCGTTGACATTAACATAAATACATTATTCCTGCATCTTGGGTTGCTATGCAAAACAATAGATAAATCTGTACCACTGTAAGGAGGAGAGACGGCATTGACCACACAATGATATAGGTCGTGCGCTGTGAATTCCGGCTGAATCGGCGATTTGATTAACTTGGTAAAAACAACAGGCAACAGAAGGTAAGGGGCTGTTTTCAAACAAGCGATCTCCAACTTAAATAAATATCGCGCTTTATGAGTCCCGACAAAAAGTGCCACTTCGACTGACAGGCTAACTTCGGTTGAAGTAGTAGATTCCATGGCTCTATGGGCAATAATAACTTCTAATTTGGAAAATAACAGTCGCTAAGTCGCTAAGTCGCTCCGGGTCACATCCACTTCCATTCAACAATCATTTCCTTCCGCCGTCCGTCAGAGGGCAGTCACGTGATCACGTGACGTCGGCGCAAATGGTCAATACCACACTTGGACATTAATATTTAAAATTAATTTCTGGGAATCATGAAATAATTAGCAATGGTCACCTCATTGGTTTCCCTGCCTTTAAAATTAGACCTGTGCGGGTCACGTAGCTGTTGAGAATAGATCACAATAGTTCAATAACATCCCGGTGGTTATTATTATATTGAATTTGAAGACTAAAACTACCTTTGAATATTATATGGAATGTATTGCGCTGTTCTGTGTTACAAGACAGAATTGATTAAGTGGTCACTGTCGACTCATGGCAGAACAAAATCCAATCACTTTAATATTACAAAGGTTGTTTACGCATTTGCTCACAAAAATTTATAAAAACGTTCTATTTTAAATATTGCCATGGTCCCAAAACAGTATTTATACTTAAAAAAAAAAAGTTTTAATTGTATTTTTGCCAGAGCACACAGAAGGCTTTGATGCAGTTTCTCACCTGAAGAGGTCGCTTAAATGGTAGTTCTTACAAAAAACGGCCAGCAGGTGGCAGCAGAGTATACGAGATCAGTCAGGGCCATGTTGCAACAAGCTTTTTGCCAGTGTTTTCAACAGGTTTGTGAATAATGATGAAACTTAGCTATATTCTAATGCAAATTTTTGCAAAACAGAAACAGATACAAATATATTTTTTCCTAAGGAAAGATGAGACTCTAATCTTTCTTTTGGTAGGTTCCATGTTTTTATAGTAATAGAACACAATATTCTGTGGGCCTTGCAAAATCAGTCAAAATCCAGTTAAACAGCCGAGAGCGAAGGGGGTTGCTTCTGTGAAAATGGCTGGGAGTGAATGAGTTCTTCCAGTATTGATTTAATACTATAAGTCCCCCCACCCTAATGAAAACATATATATGAAGTAAATCGGTTTCCATCACCAATAGGCTATTTATTTATTTATTTAAACAGAAGCACACGAGTTTTGGGTATTGCTTTGTGTTTGTGTGTGCTTTAACAATACTACAGTGCCGTCAGCTTACATGTCTTAAGCCAAGCGTATAGGGCCGGCTCATCAGTCCCAATTGTGCCTGCGCAGCATCTGCGTACACCTCTGATAACTCTTATGCATGTGTGTCAATGTTGATTCACCAGCTTGTTTCCCTTGACACATGCCTGTGGGATTTTGCCTCTCAGTGCTGGCTCACGCTCTTAACTGCTATACACATCCCTAGTGATCCCTCTTGATTCACTCTCATTCTTTACATGGCTGATTGGTACCGGATAGCCTCCCCCATCACACTTATTCCGCCTAATTCATTTCCAGTAGATGTTTATCAGAATACAAGTAGGATATATACTGAACTGTCCTCCTGCACAGCAAAACTGAATGGAGCAGGTTTAAAAAGATCACTTAAAATTACATTATGTGATTGCATTAAAATGTCAGTAACAAATGAGGCAGTCAACCCAATGTCAACCTACTGTTTCATTCAAGTGTCTGAATGTTTGACTGGTACTCTATTGTGCAAAGCCAAGAAAATGTTGAAGTAAAACAGCTCTCCTTATTTCAAATAAAAAAATAAGCACAATGGTTCTTTCACATTTGGACAGGCTTTATTCTTAGACAATAGCTGGCCTTCACAGTCAATATTCTGTTCGGCATCTATGATACCATGGTAACAGGGGTGGAAAAAGTCTTACAGTAACCTAGCAACACAATTACACCCAACTTAAGAAAAAAAAGTGGTTAAATGTTGTTATCATCTGTCCATTTTCTGACATAATTTTGGGAGCAGATGACAAAGGACAAACCTCAGGTGTCTCACTTATAAAAGAGTGCGGAGGATTCCTACTCAAAGTGTAATACGCAACTTTCAAACCTGTAAGACATTTAATCTTGACAGCACTTGGGAACCCGCACTTCTATCCATATATGGGCAATGCAATTCAGTACATGGAAATGAATGAGCCATGCTTGCCGATGCTTTGTGAAGACTGAATCATGACCACAATGCACTACAAAAACAAGGAAAGTTGGTGGGTTTGGCAGATTGAAAAAAAAAGACAAACACGACAGGCAGGACAGGGGGAAAAAAAGTGGTTGCACTGGAAAATATACTTCAAAGTAGATGCCCGCAAAAAAAATTAAGAAATGCGACCCATCGACATTGTTACTGCTACCACACCCGTCGCCATGGGCGGGCCCGCCGACCAAGATGATTGTGCCCCCCCCCATTTGAGGCATGAAATAAATAAAAAATAAACTTTTTTAAATTCTATTTTTCATAGTAGCTAATTTTGTGTTTTAAAATACTAATGTTGAGTTGTTTATCACTAAAACATTCAAAATATTGTAAAGAACTAAGTGTGTTATGTGTGTTGCCCATTCTGTTTCGCACTCTTATGTCCGAATGTCAGTAAACGCAACATGTTAGGTTCGTGTTGGCTGCTTGTGGTCATTGTTTTTACTGCTCGCCGCCCGTGAATTGTTTTTGTTTTCGGCGTCGGCTACGGCCAACAGTAGCCGTTTGTTCAAGACAAATAAACGGTGACATTCCCAAACAACGTAAGGAATTCCGAGGACGCTGGCACACAATACCAGCATACGGCAAGTGAGGAGGGACATACTACAAACTACATTTGTGTCGGCAAATAAAGAGCCACTTGAAAAAAGAAACCACGGGAGCCTTATATCGTTTGGGCATCTAAAATGAGATTGGATTTTGCTTTCCTGTTTTGCTCTTTCATTCTGCTGCAGACACCGTTCAAACAGGTGGCCCGTTCGAAGCGATAGATCAGCGCATCTGCCATATTGGATGTCGCAATTGTATTAGCCGTTAAATCGGCAAATAATTAGTAAGAATGAGTTAGAATGGGATAATATAATCAAAGGTATTGGTTCGTTATTAATCCAATGAGTTGTGGCTTGATGATACATCTCCAAGGAGAACATGAATGAGGCATCTTTAAAGATAGCTTCACTTTGCCTCATCCAATATGGCTGCAGCATCAACGTACTCACGGCGGGGCTGCCGTCTACTGTATGTGTATGTACTGTACACGCTGTCTATGATAATACTTACCAGCGGGCGCCATTCAATGGATGGATGCACGGCAGTGCTACGTGAATTTATCCAAATATATGGGGCAAGTTAATGCTGTCAGTAGGGTATTCATAATAATTGGTCCCCCCTCCCCTCCATGCATTTTATGTGCCTCGCTTCAGCCTGAGATCTGGCGACGGGTCTGACTGCTACTGTATACAGTATTCCAGACCACCCCTGCAATAAATGACATCCGCTATATAGAAAATACCCTATTACTCCTTAGGCATTTATGAAGGTCTTTAAACACACTTTAAAATAATGCATTCATCACCTTCCTAAAATAAAGGCTTCATTATTTCAGTTGTATTTATTTATTTATTTTAGAAAACATAAAAAACTGAACCAAGTACTGATTATGCAATTTTTATAATTTAATTTTACGGGTAGAATTGATATGTTGGCCACTTTCTTTAAGCCATTATTTGATGATATATTAAATCCTTCCCATTATCTGAACTGCTTTTCCTCACGAGGGTCCTGAGCGTTCTGGAGCCTTTCCCAGCTGTCTTGAGGCAGTAAGCAGGGTACACGCTGAAATGGTTGCCAGCCAATTGCAGGGCACACACAGACGAACAATCATTCACACCCAGAGACAATTTAGAGTGTTCAATTAACCTAACATGCATGTTTTTGGAATGTGGGAGGAAACCGGAGTACCCAGAGAAAACCAACATAGACACAGGAAGAGCAGGCATGTTAAATCTAACTAACACTAGAAAAGTGTTTATATGTGTCCAGTAGTGTTGAAAGTAATCTACACTAGTATCCGTGTTAAAAATTTACTGTAGTTCTGCCAAATTACACTTAACTCTGATGTTTAAAAACTTCTGAGTGTATTGCACTGGTATCAGTGTTCAAATTTTAACTCAAACTACACTTTACTCTGGTAAATGGTACTTCATTTATATGGTGTTTTTCCTCCTTACAAGGCGCTTTACATTTTGACTACTGATGGCACGGCCTCAGGAGCAACTGGGGGTTCAGTATCCTGCTCAAGGATACTTTGACATAGTCATACTAGCCTGGGATCGAATCCTTGCTCTCAGGGTTGGGAGATGACCACTCCACTACTGAGCCACGCCACCACAACAACAACAAATGGATGTATCGCTATTGAAATGTTGCCAGCGCGCTAGAAAATTGGAAAGTTTCTCCTTTACCGGAAATGAGGGAGTGGTCAATTTAACACTCTAGGTTTTCAAGCTATTCAGGTTACACCCAATATCCACCCCAACACTCAAGGAAATTTACTATTGACAGTGTAACTTTTTATCCTAACAGTGTTAGAATAACACTGCTTACTGCATATTTGATCGAACACTGGAAATTTAACACTGGCCGATTTGCTGTGCACTCACAAAAAGCTGCAGGTTTATAGTATGCATGTGTATTTGTCTTGAAATGCCATTTTATAGCCAATATGTTTGTTGTGAATGAGGATAATAATTCCTTCTGATTGAAGGCTGGGGTTGTTCCCATGCTGTTTTATGTCCTCAGAAGTCTTTACAAAAAATGTTGTCCTGCCAGCAAACGTTCGCCTAGATTTTGAATGATTTTTCATGTTGTAATCCAAAATCCCAAATGTTCTTGCAACATGAAAAATCATTAAAACAGTTTAGAAAACATTACCTTGAGCGAACCCTAACGTGAAATCAACATTGGCGCTTGAGTTACAGGTTTAAGGAATCCCTCAATTTATTTGAAAAAGTAACAAATATTTTCGTTGTCTTACAAACTGTTGCTGTGAAAGTAGTCAAGACATAACTTTCATCAGAACAACAGCTAGGTAATTACAATGTTATCTTAATCCATACTTCAAAGGGATCTGTACTTATATGACCTCAACCGCCATCTTTTGTGTTATATAAGCAAAAATAACTTGTTTTTATCATTTCATTTATTCTTATGCCAGTTTGATTCTCTAGTCTGTAACATCTCAATATCGGCCCTACGTTACAGATTTTTAATAGATCCTTTTAATTTCAAAATAATGTACAGAATGTTCTCTTTAACCACATGCTAGCTTTCAGGCTAACAGGCATCTAGACACCGTGGTCAGCCAGTGGGTAAATCATCTGTACGTAGGTCCACATGACAAATACACTTAAGAGAGAGTTAGTTAATCTTTTATTAAAAACAGTGACACGCATTATTCAGCCTGTAACACACACTCACATTTCCTGCTAGCTACATTATACTGTAAACCACAATACTTAGTAGCCTGAATAACACAAAAAAACATAACATTTAAAAATGTAGGTAATAACAACACCAAACAGTTTTGTAAATTGTGTCATACATATTTTTCAGGCTGTAGCCATAGCTAGTTAGCTAATTGCACACTGCAACCCAGGGTTCCCCAATTAGTTCTCACTTGAAAAGCGCTTTCGTAAAATAAAAAAAATCAAGTTCATAGGTTTGATATTATTATACTGGTTAAAAATACTGTAGTCCTTTGAGCAACTCATAGAAATTGAGATTGAGAATCATTTAGGAATTGGGATCAAATCGAGGAACCAAATTAGTCCAAATTCAATTCACAATGTCAAACAGTAGTAAATACACACTTTGCAATTACGACGACACATGCTGTCAACCGTCTCCACCCTCCCCACCCCACCCCCTTTTTCTTTTTTTTTGAAAAATTATTATTGAAAACCGTCTTATATTAGTAATATGATGTTTAAATGGCAAATCTTTGGGTGATTTGACATGGGATAGTAAAACATTTACTGGCTAGCCCGTTGCTATTTCCCCTATAAATCACCAGTAGTCAGGATAACTTTTGACAGCTCACTCTTTTCTTTGTAAATATTTTTTTAAATGAATAAGTCTTCCATTGAATACGATCTAAACATACGATCTGATCCATTCCATCTGAGTCACATTTAAACTGGCTGTGTTAGAGAAGCCTGTCATTTGCTTGAATAGCCAATCGTAACTTTCGTGGAGATGAGCAACGTCTCCTTGACAACATAACATAAAGCTAACACAAGCTCCCATTGAGATATTTGTGACACTTTATCCACTTCTTTGCTCTGCGTCGCTGAGTCAGCATTGGCTTTGCTCTGGCATGCTGGATTTGCCCCACGGGACACTAATTGGGGATGGCTGCTGTAGACTAATGGTAGAAAGGGTCTAAATATTTATAATTTTGTAGTATAGTCCTGCAATTGGCTGGTGTCCAGTTTGGGGCCTACTGCCTTAGGGTAGCACGCCTGCGACCCTAGAGAGGATAAGCTCGTCAGAAAATGGATGGATGGATGGATGGATGGATGGATGGATAGTAGTACAGATATATTCACTGATGTAAAAACACACACACTCAGTTCTTATACAGTGGGGGAGGGGTGACTCATGCTGGATGCCAAAGTGCAGGGAAAACAATTTTGAAGGCTATACCTCCACAATTGAGCACTACACAGTTCTCATTTTTTCACATTTCATATAGTTATCTTTGAATATAATGTATTGAGTAACAATAAGAAATGGTAAGAACTTTTCCTCATCAATGTGCAGTCAATGAGTAATATGCAAAATGTCAGAATTTTGTTGGCCATTGTCTGTGTTTGTTTCCTTAATGCTGCTGCTATGAAACACTCAGACACATTGCTGTCTGTGGTCATTCAATGTCTCAAGGGCACCATTTTGAGCATTAAGTTGCTGCGCACATGCATCTAGAACCAACATAAACATGGCCAAAAGAAAATAGATTTTTTTTTTTAATGTGTGGGTTTTATGTAGGGATGGGAAGTAACATTTTCACTTGAACGAGACAAAACATCAGAGTGATGGGGCACATCTTTTTGCAATTTTCCTTTTGTCCTCGGGCTTTGAACCCTGAATGCCACGGCGTGACCTACAGCCTCCTAACATCTAACATCTTTTGGTGATGCAGAATGAAAATCCAGAGTCTCTGGATCAAAGAACAAATTGTATATTGTTGCAATTCGTACGTGTCCTTTGATTTAAATATGTGTTAGTTATGTTAATATGATACCAAGTGTCATTGAAGTGATATAATGGTGTATTGCTGTTTTGTAGGCTTCATGGCAGCATTTTTGCTGTCTATGTTTCCGTGTTTCTAATGTCTACTTTTTGTTAATTCACACATCCAATATAAGGGGAGGGAATGATAACTAGCCTTTAGTGGTGTTTGGCATTGAGTCTTAAAAATCGACTGGAAAATTTCGGTTCTGATGCTCCGTCCGCCGACCTGGTGCAGAACTCGGTGTCAGTAGACCCTATGCATGCACTCATTACGCTGCTGATCGAAAGTGTGGCTTAACTTTGCTAAAATAAATAAACTGTCTGTAAAATATTATTCTACTCTTTTTTTAACCCAGAGAAATCCCAGGTAGGCACGAGGGAACAATTCCATGAAGAAAGTTCAGGAATATGTAATATTTTATTTATTTAATCATGCATTCCTTTGAACAGTGTAAGATACCACAATATATAACTTAATGTGACAGAAATATTTATAATGTGTTTATTTTTATTTTTTTCTGATTTAAAATATGGACCCCAGGAAGAGTATAGCTGCCGAGTGACAGCAAATGGAGATCCAAAATAATAAACAATAAACACATGTATCCACAATGTTATGAAACGGAAAAATGGCAGAGAAGAAGAGGAACGTAAATGTAATGTACAACAGGTACTTGGAGGAAAGACTAATTGCTCGGGGTCAGGATCCACTAAATTGGTAGTAACAAATCAATCAGTATCCCCCTCTCTGAGCAAAGTTGCCCCCCAAAAATGTTGACCAGTGGTTGCATCATCAGTACCACCCAAGAGCATTTTTCTTCAAAAGGAGGGTATTTAGTAAGTCACAGGTGAAGTGCATTAAAAAGCAAATAATGTCAACATGATACTGTTCCTGGAGAAAAACAGGTAACCAAAACTTTTCTTCTGCACAGAGCTCTGTGGATTGATTAGTTATTTACACTTTATTTAATAAATGTTCACCAGTTGTTTTATTTATTATTATTATTATTATCAGAAAGAGAAAAGAGGGTACTAAAGGGGAGAAATGTTGCTTTATTTTTATATTGGAAACCCTGTACACACTTTGTACTTGAAAAAAAGAACAGTTTTATTTTTTTGTTACTGTGATTTTTATTCTCCACACTTTTTTGCCATGCAATAACTCCCACATAATTATTCGGATTTACACGGATTTACTTGCTTCAATAATTCACCCCATCCTGGGAATATATCGTCTGATTCCACATTACTTACAGTATTCGCACAATTTAACGTTAAATATTAACTTTTCCCCATTCATTTTCAATTGGACTGACATTTAACTTTTCCACTTTCCACGCCCACTTCCATACATACAACTGATCTCTGATACTGCTCAGTGGCGCAGTTAGTAAAGTGCATTGTCTAGTAACCAGGAGGTTGTCGGGTTCGAATCCCACCTTCAAATGGTAGTAGCAGTAATAATAGTAAATATATCCATGGCGATAATGCTAAATGTTTATACACAGGGCATACTAGGCGGTCGCCGAGGGGGCGCAAAAAATAGTCCCGTCCCCCCCCCCCCCCCCTCGGTTTTCTAAAATAAAATATGTAAATGACCCTGCCATTATTTTTGTTTTTGCATTTTTGTATTGCAGAATTGTGTTGTTTTATTGTGCTATTATAATATAATTGATACTATTATTTTGAAGGAAACAGGAAAAGGTCTCATAAACCGGTAGGAACTGCCGTAAGTAACCAACGTACTGCCGTTAGTAGCGCCGTCTTCCAAGCGCAGAGAAGACGTATGCGCGACACAGGAAATCAGAGAAAACTGAAGTTTATACTACTAATTCAGTGAACGATTCTTTAGCACCTGGCTGAGAAGGGGACGAGGTTCGTATTGGAGCAATGTTTCAATTTTTAACTAATGTTGCTATATTTCATGTTCATTGTGTAATTTACTGCATAGTTGTCATTTTCGTCCACTTGAGTGTGCTAACGCACCTTGGTAAATATTTAGCAACGTTATTGCTCAAGATTCTGTTTTATTGACTAAGAATCTGTATTTCTGTATGGTTTGTTTTTGTTTTAAGGTATTTATAAAGGCAACAGGCAAGGTTAAAATGTTTATTTACAATATAAATTGTACTCAAGAGATTGTCAAGGCTATAAAAGGTAATAATTTAAGGCAATTAATTTATAGTATATGGTAGGGTGACCAAATGTATCATCTTTTGGGAGGACCCGTTGTTAACGCGTGTTTTTTATAAATTCATGAAAATGTCCGGTTAGCATTGCGTGACTAATAGGAGGTGAAGTACACTGTGAAACTGCGACTGGTACCACAATTTCAAGGCGGGGGCAAGTGTCTTCTTTTTTTGGAAATGGGAATATGGTCACCCTAGTATATGGCTTAAATACGGTAAAAGGATACACAAAACATACCGTTATTAATGGCAATTTTTGTTTATTTGTATTGTAGCTCTTACAAAAAGTTGTGAACCATCAGTTGGAGATACCACCTTTGTTTCAACCGAAGATGCTACAAAATGTTATAGAGCATATATATTTTATATAATAATTATTTTTGACTTCTAGTCCAAATAAATATGAGATCATGACCCGGCACCCTGAATCTGACCTGCTGCTGAGTGTTAGCGCTATTGATAGATGGATGGCTCGCTTATGTTGTTGTCTATACATGGGCTACAATCTACACTTTCGCCTTGGGCACCAAATCACCTAGGGGCCAAATCACCTCGGGCCGAGGGTATACAGTACATGTATACCAACTATCATATCAAGAAATGCATTATAATTTCATTGAAATTATTAAACACGTGTCTCCATTCACTAGTGATAGCTTCCCCAATAGTGTGGTGGTTAAATAACATGACTGGCATGTGCAAGATTCTGGTTTTGATTCCTGCTTGAAGGTCTTTAAGCTCAATTAACTTGCCCATTTTTCATCCGATTGAAACCATCCATTTTCTTAACCGCTTGTCCTCACAAGGGTCGCGGGGGGCGGGGGGTGCTGGAGCCTATCCCAGCTGAACTGGTTGCCAGCCAATCACAGGGCACACAGAGACAAACAACCATCCACAGTCACAATCACACCTATGGACCATTTGGAGTGTTCAATTAACCTGCCATGCATGTTTTTGGAATGTGGGAGGAAACCGGAGCACCCGGAGAAAACCCACGCAAGCACGGAGAGAACATGCAAACTCCACCCAGGAAGGCCGAAGCCCGGACTCAATCTCATATCCTCAGCACTGGGAGGCGGACGTGCTAACCAGTCAGCCACCGTACCGCCCAGACACAAAACAAAAACATTTACAGGTCATGAAAATTAATTGAGCTTCAGATGATGTATCTACTTTAATTATTGAAAAGTATGGGATCGACCCTATTGGCCCTGTACTTACTTGGTATTAGCTGGATACCAAAAATGCGGTATCACACACTACGAATGGATGAATGCCACTAATGGATGAATGAAGGCTGAGAAAACACTTCCCTTTTTAATGCATCTATTACTGTGATACAAATTTTAAGGTCAGTAGATGTCAATTTTTTATGCAAATATCCTTTTTTTTTCTTTCCCTTCTACAGGCACTCATACATTTGTAACAGAAGGAGAACATCTAGAGCTGGTTGCCATCACCAAGGATCAGTCCGGATCATATGAATGCATTGCTTCAAATGACATATCTGCCCCTGATGTTAGGACAGTACAAGTCGCAGTCAACTGTAAGACTTTTCCTTTATCCAGCAATAATTTGGGTGGTGGGTCGTAGTGACATAGAAAAGGTGCATGACTTCTATATGCCTTACAAACTGTCTCGTGTCATGTACGATTACATAATACATTATTTACTACGCGAGTGTGGAACTGCCAAAATGGAGTGAACATTTTTGACTAATCAATTCGACCGTATTTGCAAATACATTTAAACATAATTAAATAAGTATTTGCACCTTTAAACGTACAGTATTTGAATATACCTTTAAACTAGGGGTGTCAGGCGTTTAAATATTTTTATCGTAATTAATTGCATGACTTGATTGAGTTAACTCAGAATTAATCGCAAATTTGATATCTGTTCCAAATGTACCAAAAACAAATTTTTCCCATGTTTTCAAACTCTCGTTATCATAAAAGAGGGGGGAAATGTTAAACTAATAAAAATATGCCTGGATCTTTTAGTCATTTCATATTTCATAACGTTGAGTTAAAATTAAAAAGATGTACTGTACTGTTTAAAACGAGTTTGATACTGATTCTGATACTGAGTCATTTTTCTGCCACTAGATGGCATAATTGCATTTGTAAGACATTGGTGACAGCTCAGTGTATTTTTCTTCTTATTAAGAGCTAGCTAAACTTTAATAGGAAGTTGTGAAATTCTATACATTTTTAAAATTGTAAAATACAACTTGACCCCAGTCTCGACAAATATATGCATTATTATTCAATTTATTCCTGCTAAATTTTGACATGGGCGTGTCTGCTGCGTTGCGACTGGAATTCCCCCAGTACAGGCTTTCCAAGTAAGGGGTGGTCATTAAGTGCGCATTAAAAAAAAATTGTGGTGTTAACAAACTTTGAATTAACTCAAAATTAACGCACTAATTTTGACACCCCTACTTTAAACATACAAGTACATATGAACGTACTTGCAGGCTATATGCTAAAAACGTTTGTTCCCAAATTGCCATTTTTTTCCCATAATGCCACAGGGACTTGCAAGTTAAAAAAAATATTGGCCTACATTATACCAATATGTTAGGAAATTAAGCACAAAAACATTATTTATTCCTCATTTTTATAATTTATTATGAGGCATGATTTTTGTTTGGCATTTTTTCACATAATGCATTATGTGTTGAAAGTGCTGGGACATTGATATATTGAGGGGTTTTGTAATCATGAGGCCCTCATTTCATCACATTCACATCAAAAACTATAGATCTGTGTTCATTGCCCACTACAACAACAGACGGAAATTATGATTTTGTCAATTTACTTTTTTCTTTTCAAGCAATATTAGCAATATCATACCTGCTTACGCACGAAAAGGTGTAGCAGGAAGTATCTATTCCTACCCCCATAAAATCTTAAACATTAAATAAAATATTCAAATTTACAATACATTGTGTAATGCCATATTTATCTTACATTTCACTGCGCAGCAACTGCCACACACAAGCAGCCCTGTTTGGCTTATCGTTTCTTTTTGTCCTTTCCTGGCTGTCTACTTTTTTCCCCCTCTACTTAACCTTTAGACATATAGAAAAACATCACTCGGGTATATTTTAATGTTTGCCATATGTAGAGTGTAACGTAGACTGTACCACACAGAAAATAAAATTTGAAAGGTGATAGAGGGGAAACAAACCAAATCTTTTTTTTTTTTTTTTTTTATCAATTATAGGATTAAAACTATTGTCTGGACTAGGGCTGGTTTTGAAAAATTTAATAATCAATATATTTTCGAGCGCAATATCGATTACTTAAATATCTAATTTTTTCCCCATCAATTCTTAAGAAAATATAATTTTAAAGGCCGATTTTTTGGGGATATCTTCGTGTTTTCTTTCAATTTTCTGTTCACATGAATTTAAAAGTATTTTCTTCAATGTATAAATTTATTGCAATTTAAGACAATACGGAATATTTTAAGTTTACATTTACAAATATTAAATTTGAATTATGAAAATATTTTCTTCACATCCTTGCTGATGTCAATGTTTGTGTAACACTTAATTGATTATAACATGTGTTACTTTCATTAATAAACTAAATCACTTGACCAGGTACTGCCTCCACAAAATTTACTTTGGAACTTAATATTTGTAGAGTTTTTACCATGTCCTTGACATTTAACTCATTCACTCCCAGCCATTTTCACTGAAGCAACCCCATTTGCTCCCAGCTGATTTACTGGATTTTGACTGATTTTGCAAGGCCCTTGGAATATTGTGTTCTATTGCTATAAAAACATGGAACCTACCAAAAAGAAAGATTAGTCTCCTCTTTCATCAGGAAAAAAAAAGTATATTTGTATCGGTTTCCGTTTTGCAGCAATTTGGATTATATATATATATATATATATATATATATATATATACTCTGCTGCCATTGCTTCAACCATTCTCTTCAGTCCAGAGGCTGCGTCAAAGCCTTCTGTATGCTCCAGCATAAAAATAACATAAAAACTTATAAATACGTCTTTAGGAGCATGGTAGTATTTAAAATAGAATGTACATTTTTGGGAACAAATTAGTTAAAAAAAATAGATGTTCCATAATTAATCTATCGAATTGAATTGAAGTGAATCGAATCGAATTGAGAAAAATCTAATCGAACTGAACTCGTGTGAATCGAAATCGAATCGATTGAGGAAATTAGAATCAATACCCAGCCCTAGTCTGGCCTATACATCATAAACAGTATCATCCAAGACACAAATTGTTTCAGCGTGAATCTCATGTCATGATTGTAAATATGTTTTTTTGTTTTATGTATATAGATCCTCCCTTAATTTCTAAGGCAAGGGGTACGGGTACTGCAGTTGGACAAAAAGGAGTTCTTCAATGTGAAGCCTCTGCTGTTCCTCGAGCGGATTTTGAATGGTACAAAGAAGATCGCAGGCAAGTTTGGAGCTCTGGATGAATTAATTCTGAGTGTATTAGGTTGAGACTTTACTCTTACGCATCATGTATGCTGTTAGAAATTAAATTTTCCTCAAACTAGATTAAAAATTCACACCAGGGGCCCTATTTTTGTTTTCAGCACAAGCCTAGCAAAAGGCAGTCTAATTGTGCGCATGGGTGGAGTTTAATTTATTTTGGTATTTTTATAGACAGGCGCAGCTAGAAGGGGCGTTAGCACCATTATGCGCAGTTAGCCGAGACCCAGCCAATCCTAGTTGACTCCTCATTTGCATTGAAATTAGAGCGGTCCGGAGCACACGCCGTGTTTGACATGAAGGAATCAAATTGACTCGCTATGCTCAGAGAGATAAGATTAGCGCGCGCATTGTGCATTTATACAGATAAACTGCAAGATCCCCCCGTTGCATGATAAAGTCGGCCGTGCATGTGACGTGAGCAATTGACTGCGTGCACACCCTTATCGTAACCCGGCTGATTTTGGCACCTGCCAAAAGAAAGATAAGAGTATCTTCTTTCATCAGGAAAAAAAAGTATATTTGTATCTGTTTCCGTTTTGCAGCAATTAGTATTAGAATATAGCTAAGTTTCATCATTATTCACAAACCTGTTGAAAACAGTGGCAAAAACAGCTTGTTGCAACATGGCCCTGGCTGATCTCTTATACGCTGCTGCCACCTGCCGGCCATTTTTTGTAATAACTACTATTGCTTTAAGCGTCATCTTCATGTCAGAGGCTGCATCAAAGTCTTCTGTATGGTGTAGCATAAAAAAAAAAGGTTTTAAATGTGTTTTTGGGACCATGGCAATATTTAAAATAGAATGTTTTTTTATACAGTTTTGGGAGCAAATGAGTTAAGGTAGGCTATATTATCTGTTTTGTTGAAAGCTCGGATGAGTCAGTTGGGAAACAGCCAACTTTATACATCATTCAGGGAAAACACTTACTTTATATTTGTCAATAAAAGACTTACAAGTTGCACCTGTCTCTCTTTCAGGCTTTCCAATGGAATTAACGGGATAAAGATCGAGAATATAGGCAAACAGTCAATGCTCATCTTCTTCAATGTTTCGGAAGAAGACTATGGGAACTACACATGTGTCGCCATTAACACCATGGGCTTCACTAATGCCAGCATAAATCTTTATGGTGAGTTTAAGGACTAGGAACCACCCAAAATGCTTACACCCATTATTTATTTATTTATTTTGGGTTAAAGGGTCCATATCATCCTATTTTAATCATTATTTGTATAAAAAAAAAAAAAAAAATTCCATCCATCCATTTTCTTTCGCTTATCTTGGGTCAAGCCACGGGGGAAGCCCAGACTTTCCATGACCCCAGCCACTTAGTTCACTTCTACAGCATCTCCTAAGGTGCCTACTCTTGGTGGGATGTGCCAACAACACCTCACCAGGGGGCATCCTAACCGGATGCCCGGGCCATCTCATTTTGATGTGGAGGAACAGCACACTATTGGATATTCATTAACCTTGCAAATTGCACACCTGCCAGTTGGTTTTAGCAATTGTCTCTACATAAGGGCATGGGACAGACAAATATTTATATATGAAAGAAACAATGACGTCCACGATAATGTCCATTGCTTCTGTATTCACCAGGTAGCCTGAAATCAGAAAATTGTGTGTTGATTTCTAGTTCACTGGATTTGAGTATGAAAGAAAACTCATCTTTTAAACTGGATAGATGCCTTAGTCCAAGTGCTAAAATAACATCATTAAACCTTACTACTGCAGAATGTGAGCGCCGATGAAAGATTTACATTATTGTGTTTTTACAGTCAGGAACCCAGCTGCTGCCAACAGGATCGAGCAGATTCACCTCCAATGGGCACTAAGGGTTAATATTCGGATTCACTGCATGCCAGTGGGTTAATTCTATAGGTGCTGTCCCCCCCTGGCTGGGCGTGGGCGGGTCTGCCCCTCTGTTGGCTGCTGGGTGGAGGCTGCATCTTGGCCGTTCCCTGGGTCTCTTGGGGGGTGCTGCGTTGCGGGGCTCTCCCTGGTGTCCGGGGCGGCGCCGCTCCGGCGCGGTCCGTCGCTCTGGGCCCGGCCACGCTGTTCGGGGCCTGTGGGCCGCCGGGGTGCCCCGTGGTTCCCTCTCCCCTCCCCCTTGCTGCCTCTCCCTCCCCGCCCGTCCTCCGCCTCCATGTGCCTTCTCCCTCGTCACCCTTCCTCCTCCTCTCCCCGTCTCTCTGCGGCCCTGCCGCTGCCCCTTGCCCTTCTTGTCGTCTCCTTCCCCCCTCCATTTCCCCTCTCCTGTCCGCCTTCCTTCCCCTCCCCTGGGCCGGGGGCTCCATCCGTGGCCCGGGTCTCGGCGCTCCGGGGGCCGGGGGGTTGGTTGGGTTTGGTGTTGTGCCCGCCCCGCTCCGGTGGACCTCCTGGCACCTCGGGCGGGCCCCAGTATCCGGGGGCGAGCCCTATCGCCCCGCCGGGCTGGTCCCATATGCCCGCCGGTGGGGTGGGTAGGGGTTTGGTGGGCGGGTGCGCCTCCTGCCCCCGCCCGGTTGGGGGGGGGGCCCGCTGGTCGCTCCTCTTAACTCACTGCACTAGGTTTGCACAATACACTTTTATAGACATATAGGGCACATAACACACTTTGGGGGGGGTAGGGTGGAAACACCGTCTTCGCCCTACAACTCCCCTCCAATTTTAATGCACCACACAACTCTGTGTGTGTGTGTGGGGGGGGGGGGGGTGCCATCGGTTGGGGCAGAGGGGTAGAGTTCGCCAGTCGGCGAGCTGGCGGACTCAGTAACAGGGGTTAGCTTTCACTAAGAACGCTGGAGTGACGACCGGGGCCTTTCCCCGCTGGGCCTGGGGTTCGGGGGTGCTGACCGTCCTCCGGTGCCCCATCCCCCTTCTGCCCCCGGTGTTCCGTCCCTCCACGCGGCGGGGGGTGGGCGCGGGTGCCCTCTCCGCTCCGCTGTCCGGCCCCTCTTCGGCGCCTGGTGCGGGGGGTCCCTGGGGGCTGCCGGTTGGTGGGGGTGTGGTCGGGGGGTGTCTGGGGGCGGCTGGGGCTGGGTTGGGTGGATGGCGGGGGTGGATGGGGGGCGGGGGGAGCCGGGCTGTGGACCGGTGGGGTGCCTGGCGGGCCTGCAGTGCCCCGTCCTGCTGCGTTGGGTTGGGGGCGCGGGCCATGTTGGGGTGGGGGGCGCTCCTGCTCCTGGGTTTGCTCTCCGGCTGGTGGCCCTGGCGGGGCCCGGGGGTCGTCCTTTGGCACTGCCGCGGCCTGGGGGGCCCTGAGGTGTTGCGCTTGCTCTGTCCTGGCAGGGGTCGACGGCGCCCCTCTTTGGTGGAGATTTTCATGCATGCCAGATCCACCACACCAGCATCTATCGAAACTCAGACACAATCTGCTTCAGGTCATTGAATCGGTGGAGGCTGGTGTCTGTGGATCTCACTCTGCTTTGTCTGTCCTTCCTTCCTTTCCTCAGTCTCTCCTTTGGTCTCTTGAGGTCTCCCTGATTTGTTGGAATTTAGATGTTTCTGGGGTTGGTGAAGAACTCTGGTTGGTGGCCCGGTGGGTGGTGTCTGGTCGGAGCTGGATTTCACTTTCCTTTCTTTTCTTTGGTCCTTCCTCGGGTCTCCTGACGGCGGTGTTCGGTTTAGGTGAATGGTATGGGATTTTTTTTATTGGTTTTTGGTGAACTAACGAATACACACACGCACGCACATACACATACTCACCCACATACAAAAAAAAAACAGAGCAATGATGATGACATTACCGAATGAACAATACTGAGCTCTTTAAAAAAATAAAGAAAGAAAGATTTACATTACTGTTAAATCTGTGCAAATCTGCCCAAAACAATAAAACATTACAAAATTTAAACATTACATTTTGACATACTTAATAGTACTGCATTCTAAGGTTAGTCATTATCAAGCCATTAAATACAAAGTAAATGTTTCAAGATTTTGTAGTGTTGAAATGCAATTTAAGAATATTTCTCAGCAGGGGCGTGGTGGACATCGGGAAATTTTGGAGTTTCCCGAAGTCCAGTCCATTTACGGGGTGGTCTCATCACCCGCCACCAACTATAAAGTAGTCTGTGCATGTCGGCAGTTGCCACGCGCACCCCTGTCCTGTCAACAAACGAAGAATAGGAATTGCTTAATGTCGGCCGGCGTCCACCGCCGTTTGCATGTTTTCCTTATACTTTCACACCTTGACTTTTTTTTCCCCACAGAATAATCAATTTAACGTGGGAATTGGACATTAACTTGCCTGTCTGTAAACATATTAGCATTGCACTTTGTGACACAGTGACCTGTCCAGATGTAGCCCACCGGACAGGATACAGTTTGCACTATGAGCAATTGATTGTTTGAAGTTTTTTGTTGTTGTTGTGTATGACTATCAAATGACATGTTTTAATCACATTTCTTAATGTAGTAGTAGAAGACTGGGGCTTGTTGTCACATGGGTAAGTTGTCATATTGCAATTATTTTCTCCACTAGAGGCCGAAACTAAAAGTGGAATACAGTGTAGTTTTCTTCCTCTATGTGATCCGGGTCGTGTCATGTCTGAGATGAGAATAGCACATTGTGAGCTGAGATGAGAATAGCACATTGTGAGCTGAGATGAGTACTAATTTGTGCATTTTGCACAACAAAATAAGTTGTTTACAGATACAAATCCTAGCAGTGATACGTGTTAGAGGAGAGATTAAGGCAGTTGTCAATGTCAGTTATTGTTCTTTTTTTTTCTTCTTCTTTTTTTAAATAACTTTAATCTAGAGCTAGCATTTGCAAACTTGGTATTTTATGGCACCATGTCTTGGTCATTTTGGGGTTAGCTGTCACACGTGCAAAGAATGGATCACGGGGAAAAATGCACCTCTAACAACTTGATTTTCAGAATTGCCTTTTGGATGATGAGTCTGACTAGTAGGGACATTTGACCGTCAGGTTTTGTGTGTTTCTGTCCAGATCAGGCAACCTAGAACATTTAATAAACAACAAATCAGAAAGGAAGACAAGAGGATTAAATTATTTTTGCTAGCGAGGAGAACAGAAAGAGATGTGCCCAGTTACAGTCTCTTGTCGCGCTCTGGACACACTTCGCCGTTCCCTCTCTTTTTATTGAATATTCCCTAGTTACATAACTGTTGCTGTTCTAAAGGGGAGGGGCTACACACAACAGCAACCTCAAAGCAGTCACGGATACAAATCATCATGCAGATAATAATGTAGACATGTTTTTCTTCGGCACTCAAAGTTTCACAGTCAAAGCTTCAAAAGTTAAATTGCAAAACATTCCAATCGTCATCTTGTGATAAGGCCACAGTTCTTGTTTTTGAAGATGGAGGAGCATGAGTCATAATCCCTTTCACTTTCTTTACAGAATAAATGCTTCACAATACAATAAGAGAAAATGCGGGATGAATGTATGTACATTCATCCTAACAGTTTAAAAATTGATCTTCCAGTTGCTGACTGGTTTAAATTTCATGATGAACCAATGCTTTATTTTTTCTAGTTTAATTTAATCTTAAATTTTAAGTTTAAGGAAGGCAAAGCCGGCATTTGAGCGAGGGCCATAGCCTACATGCCAGCAGTTCTTCAATCCAGTGCATATTGCATAATATTTATATATTACTAAATTCAACAATTTGTTCAAGCTCAATGATAAACATTTTCTATGCATGACTTCAATGTACACTTTAATTTAAAAAAAGGAAAATAATTTAAATAAAAAAAGAAGAAGCTAAGAACGCAAATAAATGTGTCCTTGTTTTCTTAGTTGCAACATCCAGTGTGACATTTTACCCATAAACTGAGACAACCTATCCAGTGGTTGGGCAACCTATCACATTTACACTCTATTTGCTTATATCTCGGCTCTGACACAAGATATGAAAACGGCATGAAACTAATATATACCTGAGACTGTAAAAAGTGTGACATCAAGCCCCAGTCTCGCCTAGTAGTATGAACTGAGTTTTTTGGAGGGGGGTTTGTGAGCAAAGCACGGAAGACATTTTGCATTTTTGCCCCTTCAGGACCTGGCGCAATGCACGATGTCAACAGGGCAGCTGTTTTGCCCCAATTCTCCTTATGCACCTTACTGCTGATGACCTTCCTCTACCTACTGCTGAACTTCTGATGCTTCAATGGGACAACCTACAAGATTCTCTCTCCATTGGAAAATAACAGACTGTAAAACGAATACAAATGAAGAGGCGCCAGTGTTTTTGAGTTTTTTTCAATCTCTTTTCTTATTTTGCAATGGAGTCTGTCCCCTCAGAATGTGCGGCATCAATCCAATGAAGGGAGGGGAAAAAACGGAATTGTGCATACTAATTTAATGCTGTTAAAAGTCTTGAGTTTGTGTACCCCCAAAACTTTTGTATGTGAAAAGAAAAATGAAAATAAATGTAACTTGATGGTTGACTGTTTCTTGCCTAATATCGGAGTGCGCATTCTGATAATTATTATTGTGTAATGTCTATGTGTACAATACAACTTAACTTTTTTTTAAGTAAGCTATAAAGGGAAATTGATTGTTGAGTTTAATCTGACTGTATTTTTACAGTTATATGCAAAACAGAATAAGACATTCTTCATGACAAGCAGTAAAAAAAAAAACAGTACATAATGAATTCTCAGGCAAGTCCTACTACATAATGCATCTAAATTGTATTTTACATTAGTGTAGAAAATGTATAAATCTGTACAGATGAGAAACACGTTATGATTTTGTTTATTTGTTGTACAGTATATCAACATATAACGAATGGCCTCCACACAATCACTGTGCCAGCAATTTCATGGCATAGTCATACAAAAAACACGGATGTGTTTTTCTCTGCTGGGTATGAATCGAACATGTTTAAAAGTACTGCAGTTTGGATAAGTTGTATGATTTGAGTCTGCTTAGCTTATGTTTGTTTTTTGTACTTCTTTTACATGTTGTCAGTTACAAACCACTTATGCAATCTCAAAACAAATGGAGGAAAAAATCGAATTTGTTAAAATGTGGATTAGAGAGGTCACTGTTTTAATGATGTGAATTACAGTACATATGGATCTTACGATCACTATATAGTGGACCCACTGCGAAAACTAGAAAATAAAATAACAAACAAGGTGGTATTAGCTAACTACACACTCTCATGCTAGTAGCTAGCATTGCATATTCAACAGTCTCTAATCTCTAATAGCTATTTTAATAAACTAAAATGAATATACAGTGTTGTTATCTTGGCATCACATGTACTTACGGACAATTCTTGTCCAAAGCAACAACAAAATAGGATTGAACAGTCCGCGTAGTACATGAACGATTCAACGTTGCGTGCAGCCACATTGGAGTTCTCTTTTTCTTTTTTACTTAGCAAAACAATGAACAAAGCAAACACAGGAGGCTTCACAAATTCAAACGGTGAACTTCTAAAGGGCAGAATACACAGTAAAAATATTAACTTAAGCTTAATGTGTAAAAACAACACAGCAATGTCAGTACATAAATATAAATACTGGAATAAATATATTTTCAAACAGAGGTGGGCGTTCTGTCTGTCCATCAGTCTGTCATTGAGAGGATGCGTGTTTTGATGATGAATGACGAATGATGAAAAACTTTGGAAATATATATATATATACGTATATATAAATGACAGGATCGCTTTTAAAAAATGAGGAAGAAGTGGGTGTTCATCCATCAGTGTAATTGTCACTAATGGCGATAAGTACGGAATGCTCACCTCTGTCTGTCGGTCCTAAAATTACAGATGACGGGAGACTGTTTTAAAAAAAAAATGGCGGACTGATGATTACAATTTAGTTGGGCTTGAAAAAATTACGGACTGACGATGATGAAAGAGTGCCCATGGCGATGATGAATGACGGACTCGTATTTTTATTTTTTTAACTGCCCACCTCTGTTTTTAAAAGATGGTTAACATCTATCGCACGAGTGTGTTTTACTTTTAATTTATTTTAGGGTATTAAAGGGATAAAGGTTAGAGTATTTGTTTATGAAAACCTATATTTATCCAGGTACAGATCATCATTTGCAATGCCGAGATGGCAGCAGACAGCAGGATAAAACAAAGCAAAACAAAAAAGTACAAATACATAAACAACAAAAGTGACATATTTATGCACCTTCCGTTTTTAGTTGTTGAAGTTAAGCTACAAACAAGCATATTTCAAGCAGAGAAGAATCATTTTTAACGAATGTACCATGTTGAGACATGGTGGATTTTTCAAGTTTAATGGATATGCCTTAAACCCAAATTGACAAAAATAAATGGCAAACTCTGTACTCAATTCTAGATGTATAGCTTAAGTAAGTTTTATTTTTGGTGTATTTTAATACAGCACATTTACTGCCTTGGATAGGAATTGTATTTGATGAGATTGTACAGCACAAGTGATTTATTAAACAATGTTATAAAATTGTCCGGGTAACTCATGTGCACACTTTGAATTTAGTAATGTGTCAATGGCAAAACAACAGGAAAGAAGAGACTCATCTATGTGGGAATGCTTTTCTTGTGATTATGTTATATGCTTGTAGTGTTGGTGAATCAGTCATCTGTCGACTGTCACTGGACATGAAGATCCAAAAGGCTACAAAGTTAGTGATGATGGATGTGACCCCTTTTATCTCAGATAGTTGAAGACAGTGTTGATGAAGAGTATTGATGTCATTTCCCCTCCAAATCAAATGAGGACTAAAGGTGTATTATGTATGGTAACATGAACAACAACTTTTTTTGTAGTTTTAGTCATTTAGGTTCATGTATACAATATGTACTGTATTGTCGTACTTAATGCATAACACTATTTTTTGTTGTCATTTCTAAAGGATGAGCACTTTAATGGCATAATTGTTAAATATGATTAATGACATTGCTGGGGATTTTGCTTACAATAGTCACTATTGTGGTATATTGTCATCGTATCATTTTATTGAAAATTGCAAAATTGTCCATAAACTGTTCAAGTGTGAACTCAAGTGGCCGCTCATTTTTTTTGTAAACATGTCTGCCTGTTGTTGTCAATTTGTGTGCAGAGGTGGCAAATCCAGGTCCAGAAAGTAAAAAGCCTGCCACAGTTTGGCTTTAGCCCCAGGTGCTAGCTAGTGTTGGAAATCATTTCTTTGATTTCTGCGTGTTCAAATAAATTCAAAGTTGAAATCTGTGAACAAGTTTGCCAGCTTTATTTCAGATTCTGAAAGCCACTTGGAGTTACTGCTCAATCATGCAGCTCACCCACAAATGTGTCCTTCTCAAAGTTCATGCATGCATATATACAGAAAACGTTCCCACCCCCTTCATTGACAAAGAAGTACCATTTGGTCTATCAGAACATGTGACATTTCCTGTCAAAACAAGTCTACACACCCCCTCTCCTTATCTTAAATACTTCCTCAAGGATGTGGGCAAACACCTTGCCCCCGCCACCTCCCTGCACCAGGGACCCCCCATAAAACCCCACACATAGCACAGCCCCCGAGGAAGAGACTGTGCCCCCCCTTTGATCTTGTCCTGTCAGCAGAGTGAAATACAATCAGGCCATCTCCCATTGAGTTCTTTCAGTCTTTAACAGATGTGAGGTAAATTATTGGCTTCCTAGATAAACTATTGAACTCTGTAGCAGCTTCGCATCAGAGATTCCCGCATATCTGCCCTGTAGATTATTCAGATTAAGTCAGACACCTCACTTCCTTAGGGGGAAAAACAGACCACATTCTACCATATGGGTAACAGTTGTATTTATCTAACTAAAATCAAAAACACTTTGAAGAATATATATTGAAACAGAAAAACAATGTTAATAATTCAACACTAGCTAGCTCCCTAGCTAGCTCCCATGGTGCTTGTTTACCTGCTAGGGAGCTAAAGCCAAACTGTGGCAGGGTTTTTACTTTCTGGGCTTTCTGTCACCTCTGTTTGTGTGTTTGTTTGTTTGTTTATTTTTACAGAGATGTAACTGTTGAATGACTTAATTAGAAATAGAATCAAAGAGGGTTGAGTTTAATGTCTCCTTTCATAGTCTTCTAAATGCATGATTGTTGATAAAAGGGGGACGACAAATATATATCAAGTGATTAATTCCTGCATTAGCTAACCCACAACATTAAAACAAAATCCTTACAATTTACGATAGAAGACATCATCAGTTCCACAAATATTTATTTTGGCTCATCATCCATACGGTGAACATAAAGAAATCTAAACAGTTTCAATATCATTACGCACAGTATACCTAACATTCAATTTTGTAAGGAGACAAAGAACTGATTATTGCCGATTCTTGATAGATGGGCACTAGATGAGGAGTTTTTGCTTCTCCTCATGTTCAGATGCAGCAAGCTTCTCTGACACTGACATTCTATCTATTAAAAAACAAACAAACAACTACATTCCAGATAGGCTATAGACCCGTGGTTCTGTTCATTAACTCTTTGACCGCCATAAACGTCATAAAACGTTTAGTAAAAACCTACGGAAGGGCGCCGAGGACGTTAAAAGACGTTCACTATGTTTTTTTTGGGGTTTTTTGGAAACAGGTGGAGGAAAGCCTTGGGCAGCTGTGCTGAAAGTATCAAGCAGATCTGGTTAGTATAATGACTCGTTTTGGCCCCTAGATGGCAGCGATGACTCTCTTTGCACAAGGTTGGATGGGCCGCCCACCGTGGGCGTCAGTAGAAGACGTGAGGCGGAGCTAGAGTGTTGAGGAGACAATGGCTGATGAAGCAACCGGTTGCAAGCAGCTCACGCTTGAGCATTTTTTTCAAAGACGGAAAGCATCGATCAATACTAAAAAGCGCATTGATGTCGACGATGATGATGACTCCGAGCTTGACGCCAAAGTTGGAAGCCTTGACGCGACCGTTATGATCACGTAGTAAGCCTCACCG
This sequence comes from Leptonotus elevatus, assembly GCF_054856555.1. Lineage (NCBI taxonomy): Eukaryota > Metazoa > Chordata > Actinopteri > Syngnathiformes > Syngnathidae > Leptonotus > Leptonotus elevatus. The sequence goes on from NC_141254.1 coordinate 3,870,797, forward strand.
GCTAAGCGCTGCTAACGCCGGAAAACGCGCACAATAACCGCCCGGGTACTTCTACACAATCGGACATTCGATCGGGCGATGGAGAGTTGTCGAAAAGCATCGACCAATGCACATTGATGATGATGATGATGATGGTGAATCCCGAGGTTGACGCCACAGTTGGACGCGGCCTTTATTCTCACGTCATAAAGTATCACCGGCTAGCGCTGCTAACGCCGGAGCTGCACATGCGGACATTTTGTCGGACAATGAAGAGTACCCCGAGTCCAATGCATATTCATCGGAGGAGCGGGTACAGTCTGATCACGGAGAAGACACTGTTTCTGGACTACGGTGCCACCATGAATGGAGTGGATAAGATGGATCAGAACATCTCTTACCACCCGGTATAGCAACTGAAGGACATGAGGAAGCCAGACTAACACCACCGTAACGTAACCGTAACATGATCCTGATATTAGACTTGATGGCAACACACACTGCAGTATATACTTGCTATTCCCCGGAAAAAACGGCCTGCAAGAAAGTGGAGCTTCTGCACGCGAAGAGGCAATCGCAGTAAAACTAATCTGTTGTGCAAATCATGTTGCGTCTCCTTGCACGCAGGGGAGTGTTTCACAAAAAGAAAAACTGTCGTTGAAACATCCACATATTTGTAAATAGCACCACAGTTGCACACATTTGTAAATAGTTTGCCAAATTGTTGTCAAATTGTTACACTGTTGAATGTAAATAAACGTATTTTGCTATCAAAAAACACTTTTTCATTCTTGGTGGTAGTGTTTTATAGAAGTAAAGCACTATTTAGGTGTTTGTGGCATCATTCATGGACAAAAAGAAGTGTAAAATTCACTAGAGTGCATGAAATAATATCGTTTCACTAAAAGCTTGATTTCTCCGTATTTTAGTCAAAAACAAGCGAAATCGGATGAAACTAACCATTTTCTATTGTTGATTACTAAAGAACGGAATAAGGTAGAAACAAACCTTTTTTTTCTGATGAAAGATGAAAGTTCAACCTTTCATTTGGTAGTATGTGTGTTTCCAAACAGAACATTTTCTGTGGACCTTGAAAGATCAGTCAAAATGCTTAAATCGGCTGGCACTGACGGCATCCCTTTTCTGAAAACGTCTGGCAGTCAAAGAGTTAAGAAAGGTAGAATTAACTGCTTCTGCCATAACAACAGACAATAAACAATATAGGTCGCTTGTATCTGTTATGCCCATGTTATTTAAGTGACCATTGCAAACTTATTTGACTGAGTGCTTTTGTTAGCTGTGTCCTGCATCTGGCTCTCATTCAAGGCTGCGACTCAAGGAACATCTTGTTTATGTCGAAGCTCAATAGCATCGAGTCTCCTGCCTATGTTGTTTACCGAATAGCTTTTCCATGGCTTCCCAAGGATAGCATTTGTACGATGGCGGATTAGGGTCACGTACAAAAATATATATTTTTAGATAAGGATCAAGCACTTAAGTTAATTTGTTAAAATGTATATTTACTTGTACATTATGTTTTCAAAATTATTATTTGCATATTCATACATTTGGGTATTTTTTTTGCAAGTAGCTAAGTTGTTGTGTTGAATCTGCTGCTCTCCGTCATTCACTTGCATTTTCCTAAAGTATGCTAGCTTCTGAATGGTTAGTGTTAGTCAGCTGATAGGGGATCAGGAAGTGTTGCTCTAGATGCCGTGGATGACAAGTAAAGTTTAAATTAAGAATAAATCGGGCTCTATCCTGCCTTTTCATTTGATAAACAGTGTCCCATTAACCCCCAACGAATCCTCACATTACCCCGGGATTACACCGCATGTGTGTGCGCTGCGGATCGACTTTGGGTCAGCTGCGTCCCGCCGGACGGAGCCTGCCGCACGAATAGACTTATTTTTTATTTTTGCCGGACGACGCATCCATCAAATGGCAAACTAGCACAGAACACATCGAGCGGGACAGGAAGACCGACACAGTTTCAACATAAAAAATTCTGGTTACTTTTCAGAATAAAATACCCGCCAGATCCTATTACGCAATCATGTCAGCAAAACGTCATAATGCGCTTAATTCACCGCAGTGAACATAGACGAGGAGAGATTTATAATGTAGGTGGATATATATATATATGTATATATATATATATATATATATAACACGGCACATTGTTTTTATTTGGACAACCTAAAAATTGATACCGCAAGGAACGTCATAGTAGAAGCTGTGGGAGTGGACGGTAAATTCAATCAAAGTCCACCTCTGTTTCTGCTTCTCTGTTGAGCACACTTTTTGTGTGCTTGTCGTTGTTTTTAATGCGCGCAATCACACGAGATACGGCGGGAAATTGTCAGGCGACAGAGCTGCTGGACTGCAGCTGTGCGCAGCCGGTAAGTTTTGTCCATAAAATTGACGTGTCCGGAGCACGCAGTCAAGACGCAGCAGAGCGGAGACGCAACGCACGCGTGTGCGGCGTAATCCCGAGGTTAGTCTATAGCTACGTTACGTATATTTGTCGTAAGTTTCTGTTTTTAAAGTCACTTTATAAAGTGGCAAATTTGCGATTTTTTTTCTCCGAATATTATCCCCTGAAAAAAATTATTTATACGTGGCCCTAATACGCCGTTGTAGATTTGTCTTTAATCCTATGCTGTGGCGGGTCAACCAATAAGCACACCTATATGCACACCCATCTGCATAGCTCACACACGTCAAATTCAGGTTTCATGTGAATAACATACACCTAGCTTAATGTTGAGCACTAACACACTCCTTTTAGGCTCTGTAATAACAATTCTCAACAATTACAATTAAAGTTTTTATTAGAAGTATTTGACATTCTACATTTAGTCACAGTCTTTCACACGGTATACATTTATCAGACATATTCACAAACATATTCAAGCCAATTTAAGTGTTCCCTGTAGCAGTTCTTTGAATTCATAAATGCAACACACTACAAGTTATTTATTTTGTATTTTTTTGTATATAGCCTACAGATAAAATGACATACAGTCTGCAGTGTTATCCTCGCTCTATATGTCAAAAGAGCTTTATTGTTGTTAAATGGTAACAATGGCTCTTTGGGTATTGAAGTTTGCCGACCCTTGGCCTAAAATTTCACTAATGTTTCTGGAGAATTAAATAATGTGCTGCTAAGAACAATTTGAATTTGAGGGGAAAAAAATGTGATTATGTAGAAATTAAAACCAGTTGGTCGATCCTTCTGAAGTGGAAATCTTTGTTTTATCTTCTGTTTTCATAATTCTTCTTTCACCAAGCAAAAATGGACGGTTTTAATTTTTATATGAATATCCAATTATTCTATAAAAATTTCAGTAGGATGTCTGAAGAACAAAATATTGGATAGCTGCTGCCCTAGAGGGGACTGCAGCACGCTGTGTTATACTGGTTCATACATAGCATGGATGGATAATGAAAGAGACGACGGGACACCTGACCTAGAGACGGGCTGAAAATAAATTACACAAATGTCTTTCTTTCTACTCCAAAGGTAAGAAGTGATGATATTCGCATTTAAAAAGAAATGTGTTGTGTTGTTTTCAATTAGCAGGTACCTCAAGCTCGCCCACTGGCGTAACCGACAGAACTAGGCACGTCGGTCTCCTGTCGCTTTCCGTCGTTGATGACGACCAACTTTTGCTGAGTGTTTCCACATATTCGGCAAATGCTTTATGACAAAAAGTCTCGCAAAAATACTGTACACAGAATGAGAGGGACTGTGTCTACTCCCCCCAATCGATGGATGTAAACGTGCTTCAGTCGGTGCTCAGCCCCTGTATTTATTGAAGGCTTCATGTCAATGTGCACTCGCCAAAAGGTGGCCGTCGTCAACAACGGGAAGCGACGGGAGTGCCCGCGCAGGTAACCAAGGATGAAAGTGAAGTGGCGGAGACAATTAGCATGAGGAAATTTTATTTCCTTCATTGAGCAGCTTTAAATAACATTGCGTAGTATCAAACTTCACCATGCACGACACGCAGTGGAAATAAAAGTAGTGGAGGGGGTTTGTTGTTACACTATCCAAATTAAATTCATTGTACTTCTAAACCTAGATGTATTTGTATGTATGTATATATATATATATATATATATTATAATAAAAGTATCACACAGAATAAAAAAAATAATCATAATTACCTACAGGCAGCCATCAACTCCCTAAGTCCTGTGACCTTGTAGGAAGATAAAATGGCTAATGCATATTCCACCTTTTGTCCAATCAGTGGTTCTTCTTTTTTTTTTGTATGGAAATCCATCTGCTCATCCGTTTTCAATTCTGTGTATCCTGATTAAGGTCGTGGATTCTCTCCTACGACTTTGGATGGGGGCGTGCTACACCCTGGATTGGTCACTAATCAACTGAAGGGCATATACAGTATACAAACAACCATTCACACTCACACTACAATTTATATTCCTCAATGAGTCAAACATGCATGTTTTTAGAATGTCGGCAGAATCTGGAGTACCTCGGTGGTGGGGTTGGCGGGGGGGCTAGAGCTAAATTGAAACCTCCAACCTCAGAAATGCGAGGCTGATGTGACAACGATGAAACACTGTGCCACCCTTTATAAAAAAAATAATGTATGTATGTATGTAGTCATTACTAAATCCAAACTAATGGGGCGATTATTTTTATTTTTAGAGAGGGCATGAGCAGAGGATGTCATATGAATTTTGGTGACGAGTAATCGTAGTTTTTGGACAGAGATATTAAGCTTTTTAGACTCCCTCAGCAGCCAGCCAGCCCAGCAGCGTGCACGCTGACTCGCGGCACAGACAAAGGTTCCCACAGGTACCCCCGACAGCACAACTCTGGTCCTTTGGCTGGTTGGCTGCAGCCTTTTTTATGCTTAACAGAGGTGGCAAATCCAGAAAGTAAAAACCATGCCACAGTTTGGCTTTATCCCCTGATGCTAGCTAGCTAGCTCCTTAAAAAGTAAACAAGCACCATTGGAGCTAGCTAGGGAGCTGGGGGGATAGAAATAAGAACAATAAACATTTATCAAAACAACAAAACAAAATATTTTGATAAAAATACACCAATTGAATATTGTTTTTTCTGTCTTTCACATTAAGCAAACATGTTTATTACAGCGTGGTTAAGTGTGCACTGTGTTGGTGTGTTTATTTAAAAATCGGAATTTAGCACTCTAATCACTGTAGCCAGAGTTGCGTGCTATCAGCGCTTGCCAGCCTTATGAATGCACAACAAAACATGTAACTTTCACGGGGGAAAAAAACTTGTAATTTTACGGCAGCTGGGGTGCCAGAAAAATACTGTGAAATAACAGAAAATTACTTTCTCATTTAAAAAAAAAAAAAACGGTAAATTTCCGGCAGCTGGGATGCCAGAAAATACTGTGAAATAGCAGGGAAGTGGGGGAAAAAGTAACTTTAATGTTTATGTGATAGGCATTGTTGTGGAGTAGATCTTTTCCTCCGCATGTTTGTTTCCTTTCGGGTAGTGAGAATGTTGGTTATCCGAATACAGGCTGTAGACGGTGAACAGTTCCTTCGAAGGTTTTATTTCTACAGAATATTCCGGGCACAAGTGAGTTACACACAATGGCTGCAGCATCTCACAAGTGCGAAGATTACAGAGGACTTAAAATATTCTTATACTATCTTGAAGGGCGGTACCACACCGTTTCCAGTAAACAGTTCAACCGGAGTTGACCGGACATGAGATAAAACTCAAGGACATCATTCAAACACAGACCAAAGCTCATTTGAGAAATAGAGGAGGTTATTCAGTCATGACTGCACCTGGCAGAAATTGCGATAACACTCACAAGGATACATCCGCAGGACAAAACTCTACTGAGGAAATTAGGAAATTAAAACAGTTATGACTAAATCTGGGCAGAAGATACATTTCAGCATAAAGCATGTATAGTCTGGCTTGGCTTGAAAGATTTGTCTGCCTTGCTGAGTTGGAGATGCAACTTGAGGAAGAAGGTTGATTAAAATCCTGATTCAAAGGTACAAGTTCCAACATTTGTTTGTGTAACTTCAACGCATCAGTACAGTAGTTGTACCACGACATTCGCTGACATTCGCTGTTCAAGCTCCATACCCGTCCTCTCACGTAATTTCATGCATCCACATTGCTTACCGCACACCTTGAGAGCGGGTTACCAAGGTTGCCTGGGGCTTTGCTGTGGCAAGCCTGAAGAGGTGCTCTGTTCCCGGTCTGCTTTTTACACACGCCTCCCTCTGAGATCTCAAAACGTTCCAAGTTCTGTCCCCGACCCTGTTTCAAATGGCCTGGGAAAGCACCTCGTGCTCGGCCACCTTTTTACCCATGCCCCTCTGCTGGATCTCCAGGCTGGCTACCAGGGGCCAGGGGCTGACTTTGGCTAAGTGGACGATACGCACAGAAAAATATGGTGGACAAGCAAACACTGTCGTAAATAACAGTGTTGTCTACTTCCTGATTCTTGGTTTTCCTTTATTTTCTTAAAGGAATGTAGACCATTCACCCCAAGTTGTTGAAGTTGATAGTTTATTGAAAAATAAATAAATAACATTGTTTTCTACTTTTGTAGCGAAGTGTTGTTCATATGCCGCAGACGCTCTTTACTGCCTCCTATAGCATGGGAGAATATCAACCACAGCTGGGACAAGAATGAAGGCAGCAAAACGTGTGCTCGCAGGCGTACATGCATCAAGCACACCCTTCAAAAGTAGAGGGTAAAGATCGTGGTCTTTAGGAAATACACGTCCCCCGCCTCCAGTGCCATCTGCGCCCGCCGTGACCGTGGCTGTAAAGCGGCAATGGCCGAATCGCATTGAAAATTTCCCTCAATAGAAAGAGTGAGAATACAAGCATTGGCTGCCAAAAGGTACTGATGATTTTGGAGTTCTTAACAACTGTCCTTTTTTGTGGCAGCACCAAACCAAACTGTGATGGAAGAACACAGAACTGATTGGTTTACATGGAACCATGTATTCCGATTAGAATGAATCCGAACGGCCAAACGGAATAAAAATGCTCCATATAAACACCTCAATGAATGAAAACACTGAATCCGAAGGGAATTTCATTCGGAATCACAGGGGTGGTATTTTCCTTTTGTCAATCCGAAAGAGCTTCATGTATACACTTCATTCGGAATGGTGAGGCTGCGTCCTGCATGCGCATGCTCTGTCTTGACGTAAATGCGTCTTGATGTCATCGTTTCCACCCACTAAAATAGCGGCATCTCTCCAGAGTTTGTCTGCGAGGGGAGAACTTGTTTTTAAGTACTTGAAACTTGTTTTTATCAAGATGTTGCTTCAATAAAAGTGTATTTTCCTCAGTGGCACTGTCTCCAGACCAAGCAACATTGCTGGTCTCACCATAGTTTTATAAACCTTTCCTTTAATTTTAGCTGAAACTCTTCTATCACATATCACACCTGACACTTTTCTCCACCCGTTCCAGCCTGCCTGCACACGCTTCATCACTTATTTTCCGCAATCTTCATTGCTCTGGACTGTTGACCCTAAATACTTAAACACCTCCACCTTCTTGGTCTCTTCTCCCTGTAACCTCACTCTTCCACTTGGGTCCCTCCCATTCACACACAGATACTCCGTCTTGCTACGACAAACCTTCATTCCCCTCCTTTCCAGGGCAAACCTCCACGCCTCAAGCTTCTCTTCCACCTGTTTCCTGCTCTCACTACAGATCACAATGGCATCTGCAAACATCATAGTCCATGGAGATTCCTGTCTAATCTTGTCTGTCATCCTGTCCATTACCACAGCAAACAAGAAGGGGCTCAGAGCTGATCCCTGATAAAGTCCCACCTCCACTTTGAACTCCTCCGTCACACACCTCACCATTGTCTTACAGTCCTCATACATGTCCTGCACCACTTGAACATACTTCTCTGCCACTCCAGACTTCCTCATACAAAACCACATTTCCTCTCTGGGCACCCTGTCATAAGCGTTCTCCAGATCTACAAAGACCTTCTTTGTAGTTCTCTATCAACATCCTCAAAGCAAATACTACCTCTGTGGTACTCTTTTTTTGGCATGAAACCATACTGCTGCTCACAAATGTTCACCTCTGCCCTCAGTCTAGCTTCAACTACTCTTTCCCATAGCTTCATTGTGTGGCTCATCAGCTTTATTCCTCTGTAGTTGCCACAACTCTGCACGTCTCCCTTGTTCTTAAAAATGCTGGTGCCCACCAGCACACTTCTCCATTCCTCAGGCATCTTCTTACTATCTAAGATCCTGTTGAACAACCCAGTCAGAAATTATACTGCTACCTCTCCTAGACACTTCCATACCTCCACAGGTATATCATCAAGACCAGGTGCCTTTCCACTCTTCATCCTCTTCAATGCCCTTCTCACCTCATCCTTACTAATCTTTGCTACTTCCTGGTCCACAAGAGTCACCTCTTCTACTCTTCGTTCTCTCATTTTCCTCATTCATCAACTCTTCAAAGTACTCTTCCATCTTCCCATCACAGTACTGGCATCTGTCAACACACTTCCATCCCTGTCCTTTATTACCCTAACCTGTTGCACATCCTTCCCATCTATCTCTTTGCCTTGCCAAACTGTGTAGATCAGTCTCTCCCTCCTTACTATCCAACCTAGCATACAAGTCATCGTAAGCACCTTGTTTGGCCTTTTGCCACTTTTACTTTCACTTTCACCCTACGCTTCAATTCCCTGTACTCCTGTCTACTTTGTTGAGTCCTCTCAGTGTCCCACTTTTTCTGAGATAACCTCTCTCTCTAGATCCACTTCTGCACCTCCTCATTCCATCTTCTTGTAAGATGTTTTTGTGTGCTTGTAATGCCTCTCTGCAGGTGATTAGATAATTGCTTTCCCGCTACCACCCTGCTGATTCGCTGCTACAAAAAGACCAAATAATGTGGCCTCTGCAGATTGGCTGCTGTGAGCAGTGATGCCGGTAACTTAAAACAGTACTCGTATTAAACGTTACTTAACTTAAACATCTTAAAATTAACATTTGTAACAGATATCTACAGGCCACTGGAGTAAGTCACATCATGTATAGTATACATAGCCACATGTGTCATTGAAGTGTCTGCATTCAAAGCAAATAATACTGTATTGTGGCCCTCGTTTTTCTCTTGTAATACAGTATTATCAAGAGGAAAATGAGGGCCACCAGACCAAAAAACAAAGAGCTAACAGCAAGCATCAGGGAAGCGTGGGCTTCCAGGACCCCCAGGCAATGCCACGGCACATCGAGGCAGTGATTAAGGCAAAGGGATTCCCAACCAACTACTGAAGATTGACATATCGTTTGAAAATACCTACCATCACATTTTTTTCCATGCAAAACACTGGGAAGTATGCATGGTGATTTCTTCACAGTATTCCAATTTTCCGACACCCTGTTTTCGTGGGTTTTATGAGCTGGAAGCCCAAATAATGTAAAGATAAACAAATACATACTTGAAATCACATACATTGTAGGCCCTGAATCTATAACCTATTAAAGTTTGACTTTCATTTCCATAATGGAATTATGGAAATTATTCAACTTTTCAAGGGTATTCAAATTTTTTGACGAGCACCTCTATAGCGACCTACATAAACCTAAACACTTCCTTGTCAGTTAAAAAGGGTAGAGATGATAGAACAAACTGATAGGGTGCAAGATACATGCTTTGAGATGATGTTATATCACTTCCATTTTTGCTTAACTGCCCAAACCATCAACATCTTGCCTTATCTTTAAACAAATTTCACTTCTGAAAAGTAATAGCTACTCCATCCCAAAAAATCCACACATCTTATTCTTTGAGTACAAATTTAATTACAAATGACAATGATGTTACAAATACAGTACTCAGGAGTTGTTTTTGAGTCTTTAGTAGGATTTTTCTTCTGTCTTGTAGAGTTTCATGGTGGAGCATAGGCTTGTGGGTATGAGGCTTTTTTGGTTGTATCTCAGGTTAAAGCTGAGATGATTCCAGTACTGCACACATTTCTGAGGCATCCTTTCTTATTCCTGCACATTTGTGAGGGTATCAAACACAAAATGATGCATGTGAATGTTGTCATTTCATTCTCAGGGCATTGAATCCATTGCAGCTGAGAATGAGAAATGCTTCACCTCTCATTCGATCAGGAGCCATGAGTTAACGTTTGTGATTGGGGCATGGCCTAATTTTGGGGATGAATAGATTGGTTTCTGCACCAACACTCAGGTTAGTGCTTGGTGATTAGGGTTCCTCGGATGATAGGCTAAAAGTATTTTTAAACAACCAGAACAGGCCAGTTGCCATTGATTCAATGCTTTGAGAATGAATTGACCTGGATGAATGAGGCAACAGTGATGTCAGAATGCGCAAGAGATTTCTGAAAGTCTTTTGACATTTTTCTTCACCTCATTCAGAAATTTGGCTTTGTGCACTTGTAGCCTTCTTTACATGTGTTGGTGAAAGTGGTGAACTTTCTCTATTCACACAGTCTCCTCTTACCATGGACCGAGAGTCAGACTAGTAGTCAAGAACTGATAACGTTTTATCAGTGTGAATCTGTGCTTCTTAGCCAACTGCCATGCAGCCCCAGAGGTGCAATATTGTTTGTCTACAATTTTTGCCAACAAGACGAACAATGAGTGGCTTCAATTGTGGCTGTGGTTTTTACAAGTGGTCATTGAATTTGGTAGATAAAAATCCACAATCAAAATATAGGACAAAAGTCAATTTTGAGGAAGATAGTTCATAAGAGTGGGTGAGATATCGATCGATAAGTAAGAAAATATGTTGCATAGTATACATTCAACTTTCTTTCCAATAAGAAAATAATCAATTATCATGTACATTATGGTGTTAAGGTACATTTATTTTGTTTTCATTTCAAATACAGCCGTTGAAATGCCCAAAATAGCATGTTTACTAATGGCATTTTAAGTGAAAAGGACAATTCAATGACAATAAAAATGAGTGTATTACAAACTGTAAATTCTTTGGGTTATTTATTTGTGATTAAAGTAAGGGTCCGAAGGATTTCCCTGAAAAATAAATGCTGGATATATACAAATGAAATCCGCCTCAATCAACGGCTGTATTTTGGCCGATTGTTTTGTTTTAGCCTGTTTGTGACATTTCTGGGCGGAGACTCAATGTTTTCCCTCCAGCCAATCACAGAGCGGAAGGCGAGTCACTGTGAGCTGGCGGGGCGGCATTAGAGCAGAGACTGGAGCGGTTGCTCACAACCAATAGCTGACAGTGCCTAAAAAAGAAGAAATATTCTGCTACGAAACCTGCAGCTGAGAATGAGAAATGCTTCACCTCTCATTCGATCAGGAGCCATGAGTTAACGTTTGTGATTGGGGCATGGCCTAATTTTGGGGATGAATAGATTGGTTTCTGCACCAACACTCAGGTTAGTGCTTGGTGATTAGGGTTCCTCGGATGATAGGCTAAAAGTATTTTTAAACAACCAGAACAGGCCAGTTGCCATTGATTCAATGCTTTGAGAATGAATTGACCTGGATGAATGAGGCAACAGTGATGTCAGAATGCGCAAGAGATTTCTGAAAGTCTTTTGACATTTTTCTTCACCTCATTCAGAAATTTGGCTTTGTGCACTTGTAGCCTTCTTTACATGTGTTGGTGAAAGTGGTGAACTTTCTCTATTCACACAGTCTCCTCTTACCATGGACCGAGAGTCAGACTAGTAGTCAAGAACTGATAACGTTTTATCAGTGTGAATCTGTGCTTCTTAGCCAACTGCCATGCAGCCCCAGAGGTGCAATATTGTTTGTCTACAATTTTTGCCAACAAGACGAACAATGAGTGGCTTCAATTGTGGCTGTGGTTTTTACAAGTGGTCATTGAATTTGGTAGATAAAAATCCACAATCAAAATATAGGACAAAAGTCAATTTTGAGGAAGATAGTTCATAAGAGTGGGTGAGATATCGATCGATAAGTAAGAAAATATGTTGCATAGTGTACATTCAACTTTCTTTCCAATAAGAAAATAATCAATTATCATGTACATTATGGTGTTAAGGTACATTTATTTTGTTTTCATTTCAAATACAGCCGTTGAAATGCCCAAAATAGCATGTTTACTAATGGCATTTTAAGTGAAAAGGACAATTCAATGACAATAAAAATGAGTGTATTACAAACTGTAAATTCTTTGGGTTATTTATTTGTGATTAAAGTAAGGGTCCGAAGGATTTCCCTGAAAAATAAATGCTGGATATATACAAATGAAATCCGCCTCAATCAACGGCTGTATTTTGGCCGATTGTTTTGTTTTAGCCTGTTTGTGACATTTCTGGGCGGAGACTCAATGTTTTCCCTCCAGCCAATCACAGAGCGGAAGGCGAGTCACTGTGAGCTGGCGGGGCGGCATTAGAGCAGAGACTGGAGCGGTTGCTCACAACCAATAGCTGACAGTGCCTAAAAAAGAAGAAATATTCTGCTACGAAACCTGCAGCGTACACTCAAAAATCAGGGTGAATATCAGCTTTGCTTTTACACGCTTCCGAGCCCTGAAGGAGAGGCTTGGGCTGAAGAGCAACACAGAGTTGGCCTGCTTGCTGTTGGGCGGGTAAGTGCCAAACACAGAATATTATTAGCCTGCTAATTTAGCGACATGCTAGGTTGAAATCTAGAACGAGGTTCAAACTTTGCTTAGATCGTTATATTTACATCGGGCAATAGGCGAAGCTAAGCAAATAAGCAAATGCTTCTCTAGTGTTTTTTTCCCCCCCCGTACACACCAGGCGCGACAATTTTAAGCCACAGAACGTCAGTTCGGAATGTTTTTTACAAACTGCAACGGAAATCCTTTTTCGGACCCTACCTTTAAACATACTGTATGCAGATTATTACCAAACATAGCCATGTGTTGATAATTGTTGTGTAATGTTAATACAGTCAGCAACAGTTTTAATGGGTTGCATTTTAAAGCCATGAGGATGGAAAAAAAGACCAGTTTCCTCCTATTTTTAACTACATCATTATAAAGTAAAATTTTGCTTTTTACCATTTTCATCTGAAAACATATATTTTTTTAGCAAAAACTAAAGAAACAACATAGACTTAATAAAAACAATAATTACAACTTCATATTTCCATCTCAAATATATTATTTTAAAATTAACCAGGCTAAAAAAATAAATACAAGCAAAACATTAGCATAGCAAAAGTAAAAATCACTGTTTCCCTAACTAGACAAAAAACAACAACTTATTTTACAAAAAACAAAAACACACCACAATTTCAACTCCAGGCGAACCGAAATCCTTTCCACTTCTCTCTTGTCTCTAGCTGACATTGAGGTATTTAAGATTCACTTTAAACATTTGTGTTAAATATTACTCTTCTCGCATTTAATATACATTTTTAAAAATTCAGTTAATTCACGGTCAATTTGAATATCGGACAGTATTTTATACATTCCTTCTGAATAATTATGAGAAAATCCAATTTAAACTGCAAAACATTTGTTACACCCTTATAAATACTCTTAAAAAAAAAGAGATAAACTGCAAAACAATTGTATTGTGTATTATATGGAACGACATCATAACAGAGTGCTGTGCATCAGTGTATGTTTTGCAGATTTAAAGTAAAAAAACTACCAAAACAAATATTCCCTCAAACATACATACACACAAGTGTCGGTAAAATTAATCTCTCTTCAAAATCTGAGCAGAAAGGCCAGAAACACTAAGGAGAGGAGGTAGGTGTCTATGTGCACACCCAGTGCGGATCCATTGCCATCCTGAACTGCGCTCGGTCCTGAGAGGCGGATAGAACAAAGAGTTAGTGAAAAGAGGAAGTCAACACTTGTCCCTGCATTGTAGTAGTGAAATATGACAACAACGATAAATTGATACGCTTTCCACAAAATACCATGGGTTTGTATTTAGAATAAAAATATGTGAAATTCTTCTTTCACTATTTTTATCAGATGCACTTCAAATTCTCAAATTGATTTTTGGGGTATGAAGACAAGGAAGAGATGCCAGTAAGCATTGTTCAACCATAACATGTAGTGGCAGTGTCTTGTTTAACTCATTCACTCCCAGCCATTTTCACTGAAGCAACCCCCCTCACTCCCGGCTGTTCTACTGGATTTTGGCTGATTTTGCAAGGTCCACAGAATATTGTGTTCTATTGCTATAAAAACTACCAAAAGAAAGATTAGAGTCTCTTCTTTCATCAGGAAAAAAAAAAGTTTATTCATATCTGTTTGCATTTTGCTGCAATTAGCATGAGAAAATAGCTAAGTTTCATCATTATTCACAAATCTGTTTAAAACACTGGGGAAAAGAGCTTGTTGCAACATGGCCCTGGTTGATCTCTTATACTCTGCTACCACATTCTGGCCATTTTTGTAATAACTACCATTGCTTCCACCGTTCTCTTCAGTTCAGAGGCTGCATCAAAGCCTTCTGTATGCTCTAGCATAAAAAAATATATAAATATGTTTTTTGGACACTGGTAATATTTGAAATAGAACCAATTTATATGTTTTTAGGAGCAAATGAGTTAAGGGCATCTATACAGATTTCATTCATTTATTATTTCAATTTCAGCATCCAGTATCAGTTTCCATACTTTTCTCAACAGCGGACTTCAGTTTCCAAGACCGAACCATTGTCAGACTAAATGCAAAACAAGTGCATATTTATACTACTGATTTTTTTAATACTACTTGTCAATTGAAGTAAAAATGTGCTTGTTTTAAGTCTTTTTAAACTACTACATCTAATATTTATCAAACTACAGTATATTCTGCATTTTGAGTAGTTAAGAGCAGAAGTTGGCATTCTGTCAAAACTGATGGAAGGTCCATCAATGACGGCCGACACTATTGTTAACGATCGACAATCGACGGGAAAACTTCGAAAACTGACGGATGAAGCATTGATGTAAGTGGTTTTTCGTACATCAATGCAATCGTCAATAACCGGGTGAGTATTGACTCCCGTTTCATGAATTGGTACAACCGTACATCACACACTGTGGCATTATTGCCATAGACAGAAGATCAAGTGAAAACGCTGCAGAGAAATCCATGTGTTCAAGTTAGATAAGCTTAGCTGGGGCTACGTAAATTGGCTGCCGATGGCCTCACTTCTTGCTATGGCGGCATAAAATAGCAGCTATAATGATGGAAGCACAGTTAATATAACAAGGTAGATTGACGATTGCAGTTGGGCTTGAAATAATGACGTATTGACTGACAAATGGGAGTCCCAGCCATTGAAGAATGGAGACCGTCAAAATTAATTGACACACTCACCTCTGATTAAGGATTGTACTGGAAATGTTTTGGTTAATCTTGTGAAATTTACTCCACATATGCCCTGGACCTTTTCCTATGATACGCCAATCCAATCACAACTAAGAGCAATGGATTATCCCTAATCCTGTATATTGCTAATTAGCATTAAATTAAAATACAAACATTTGGAAAACAATGTTGTATTGCTGGTTGTTTTATATAATATACTACAATCAGCAATTATAATAACAGATTCCATTTCATGATTAGTAAGATCAAAATCCTTGGCGTACCTAATCAATTGGCCAAGATGGCCGCCGCCCTGGGCGAGCGGAGTGGCGAGAATCCTGGGCGTACCTAATCAATTGGCCAAGATGGCCGCCGCCCCGGGTGGGCGCGGGGAAGAGAATCATTGGTGTACCTAATCAATTGGCCAAGGTATTTTTTTTTATGTATTTAAAAACATTTAAGATTTTGATGCAATCAAATTTAGCTCATGGTCACTGAAGAGCAACTAAGCATGGAGAATAGAGATACAATGACAACCCCTCTGCACCAAGACAAACACACTCACACACAAACAATAAAACACACACACACACAAACATATACACACACTGCTACACAAATTATACAGTGTATTGGCACAAACAGAACAGGCATAAGATATTTAAAATTATACTTACAGCAGAAAGAGAGCATGCAAAAATCAAAAGGAATACATGTCACACAGAGAGATGGTGTGAAAAGAGAAAGATTAAACAGAATCAGAAACAGCTCACGGTGACCATTTTCACAAATATTTACACACAATCTGCAGTTAAGACTGCTGGTTGTCGCACCAAGTGTCCAACCCATAAATAATCAAAACACACAAATGTGTTATTTTATTGGAGCAAAGCCTACAACTGATGTGAGTGAAAATGGTAGTATCTGTCATGCTTTCAGGACTGCTTCTAAGAATGCACGACCATGTAGAATACTAACCTTGTAATAGTGTTGAGCTAGTAGGCTCGATTACCACTACAAAGAGGGGAACAAATCAAACACAGCAACACATCGGAAACAGAGAAACACTTTTGAGGAACATATTTGAGCCACCTCAGACTTCTGCACTGTGGTTAGGTTACTAAGATACATTAATGAGTGCTTATACCTCTGAATAATAGAGGAATACATTAGTAAAAGCGGTGTGCAGTAAAAATTTGAAGTCCATTTTTCTTAAACTTCCTTAATTAAAACAAAAACTGTAAATATATTTACAGTAATTTCTAGAGATTGCACTATTCATACTGCATGATGAATGGTCTCCTAATCAGGTCAATTGTGTGATTCTTTAAATTGGCAGATACAATATTTTAGACTTTTGAGTTTGCTCGGGTCTTTCTTCATGGGATAATATGATCACTGAATAATAGTAAGCCTTTCCCAGAAGAAGTCAAGCAAGTACATCCAATGATTCACAGAAAGGTTTGTAGCTAGAAAGGACACCCGCTATTTGCGAGGGAAAGGAATTCGGGCCAGCCTGATAATAGCAAAAATCTGTGTATAATTGATACCCATTGAAATGCATTGTATAATATTCAAAATACACCCCAAAAATTGAGCGGCAAAATCTGTGACTATGCAAATCAGCAAGTGTTGAACCGCGAGTATCAGGGTATTACATATTGTCCAGGAGTATTTTCTCACACCGATTGAGGAATCGTTACATAAATGAATCATAAATGGTATACATGTAAAACCGTTTTTTTTTTCCCAGCAGCAAAGTTCAACATGTCAGTTTGAGAAAGAGCTCCTTTGCTGTTCAGAGTGTCGTGGAGAGGATGTGAATGATAATCTGACATGGAGAGAAATTTCCTCCACGATCTCTGTCCCCTCACTGGTCCAAACGTGTCTATTTTCATTCACATAATATCATCACCCTTCTTAATTCGTTTATTAATCATTTTTGCATCCCTGGCACTGATGCTGGTAGAACATCTCCAACATTTTGCTGAACACATTAAAGAATCTTCTCATGCTCTTCTAGTAAATAGCATCTGCTGGCGATCCTTTCCAGTCGAGTGTTTAAGGATCACACCAGCTCCCCACCTGATGATGATGATGATAGAGTTGTGTTCTTGGTTTTCCATAGCATAACAACTCCTGTTGCTGCACCAGACTCAGGTGGTCCACAACTAGCTCCTTAGTTGTGCTTGTGTTGAGGACCAGACAGAGGTGGTAAATCCAGGTTCATAATGTAAAAACCCTGCCGCAGTTTGGCTTTAGTCACAGGTGCTTCTACTCAACTGGCAGGCAAGTGAGATGAAGCACCTCTGGCAAAAACCAAACTGGCAGGGTTTTTAATTTTATGGACCTGGATTTGCCACCTCTGAGACCAGATGATTTGACTGGCGGCACCAGTCCACAAATTGTCCACCAGGTTTCTGTATTCCGTTTTCTGCCCATTCCTAATACACCCCACCACTGCGTTGTCAACGAAGAAGTTCTGCAGATAAACACCTGTTGAGTAGAAACACCTGAAGGCCCTTTTCTTTTGATAAAGAAGGACCTTCAGGTCACTGGTGATCCCAGGTTTGTTGTTGATGAAGTAGTGCACCACCTAGCCGCAGTGATGATATCCTCAGAGAAATTGATGTATTCAGTATACGGTCTGTGAGGTTGTCTATGTTGTCCCATGTGGATCACAGATCACATACCAGCTTGTGGACTCAAAACAACCTTGTAGCTCTTTGCTGGCTTCCTGATTCTGTCATGTTTTGGGTTTTGTTTGAGTTTGTTACTTTGTTTTGTTTTATTATTTTTTTCCTTTCGGACACATTATTACAGGTTACATCGATCACATAATATAATTTGCAACATTGACATCCGAAAGAAGGGCTGACGGGTAGAAGCCATGGCTTATTAGTAACCTGTCCCCATCAATTCTTACTATACGCATCAGTCATATACATTGATTATGATACTCATTGATTCACATCGTTATCAATCCCAGACTTAAGTCTGCACACTCCTCGCTCAGTTCATCTTGTGTAATGTCTGTGTGTAAGTTGCAGCTCGTACCAATAATTTGGAATTGGTAGTTGCGTTCCCGGACGCCACCAACAGGCCCACCCAACCAGGCAAGCAGCCAAGGCGAGCATGCTCGTTCACCAGTAGCGTGACCTTGGATCAGCTTCCACACATGTTGTGGCTTCCAGAAGAGAAGATCAGCTTGGATTCTGCCCATTGCGTCCACAATAATGTTCACTCCATTCTGGTCAGTTCAGCCACCACTGTTGCCAGCATCCGATGATGCTTAGATCTTGATACTCCTGAGCGCTCACCAAGGCCAGCCCACCCGGTGGAGTAGCCCCCGCTAGCTGCATCCCGGAACCATGTTCACCAACCCCATTGTAACTATTTACAGTAGATACATTGCAGCCACAATACAACCTTATCACGACAGCCTTGCATGTTACAACACATGTCAAAACAGAAATAGAGACAGATAATGTTTACATTCTTACAGGAACAGCAATACATGTTATCAATGCAGGTGTATAAACAAAAGTTAACCTTGGCAGTGTCTGCATTTAAACTCATGACAGCTCCAGTTTTGGGTTAATTAGTAATATGTTACAATAATTTCATTTGAGTAAAACATAATCCACAATTTAATGATGTGAGTTACTAATAACAGGTATTGTCTCACAAACTCCGCCAATTCTTCCACTCTTTTCACGATCCGTATTTACTTCTTAGAAGATGAGTCCTCTTTTGTTTGGATGAAGATCCGACAGTCTTTTGTCCATGTGTTCTCGATAAATCCATTCTTTCTCAATTGTCGCGCCCTTCTGGCAATGTCAGCATTTCGTTTTGTAAGATTTTCATTGGCGTAGAGATGTTTACCTTTAAGCTTGTAGTAATCTCTCAAAAGAGCAATCTTTTTCTTCCTGTCAACAAACCTGATCAGAACTGCCGGTGGTCGTGTCCCCCCAGTTGGAAGCGAAAAGCACATCTGAATGTGCGCTGGATCCACAATTAATCCCAAATCTCTGAGTTGAGTTGCCACTTGCTGTTCCATAGTCTCGTTTGCTGAAGCTTGGTCAGAATCAACTGCACTTGTGCTTGTCGAAGCTCTCACCCGAGGGCCGCGGCGTGGTTTAATTTGGATACCTGTAACTATCACATCGTTGATACGAAGATTCTGTTCTACATCATCCACTTTTTATTCCAAGGTGACAATGCGTCGATCTTTTTTCTTGTGTCTCTTTCTTCAACTGCTGAATTTCCTGCAGAAGTGGCTCAATGCTCTTTTTCATTTCAAGTATTTCGGTGACCATTTCTTTGAGTTTTGCAAGAGAAGATTTTAACTCCTCAATTTCGTCAGATCTTTTTCGCCAGGCATATTGCAACAATGTAGTTAAAAATCCCAATGTCAACAAAATAGTTACAAGTCACGAGCGAGTGCAGGAGGTCCTATTGTTTCCCCCCTATGTCTTGCCTTGTTTGCCTTTTTGAACTTTGTTGTTTTTGTTCCTCACCAGTACTGTACCTTGTTTTGCCTCCTTGTTTTTGTTTGATTAAAGAAAACCCTTTTTTTTATACCTCTGCCTCACCCACTTGGGTCCACAACCACCACCTCATCCCACCTAAACCTGACAGATTCGACCTCCTAATGACCATTGTCACATATTGAGGTGGTAACAACACAAGATTGTGGTCCAACAATTCAAGTGGGGATATTTAGATGTTAAAAACACAAGATTGTGATCCAAGAATTCAAGTCGGGGAGGCCAGGGCGGGAGGACTGAATGCAACCCTACATTAGTGTACTGTTCAGTGAGTCAATTTTTTTTATTGGCTATAGTTGCACAGTGGATGTAAATATTGAAAATAAGGCAGAATTGACTAGAGCCTGCAGTAATTAAAATCCGCTGTTATGAAGATAAGAGCCTCAAGGTGAAGGCTCTGTAACTTGGCAACTGCTTGTGTAGCAGTTGGTAGACTATATACAGTTATGATGATTGTGAGAAATCCCTGGGCAGAAAAAATGGACACATTCCCACAGCTAAAAGTCCAATGTGTGGTGTGCAGACACTCTTTTATAGGTCCCAGATTGCTCTATCTTTCAGTCACAAAAAAATATTCTAACTGCTCAAACCAACTCTGTCCGTTCGCACTGCCCTGAAGCCCACATCTCTGTCATTCATGCAGTCTTACATGCTGCACTCTAAGATCTCATCAGTGCGCCGAGCTCATGATGATAGCCGGAATGGCTTGTTTCGGTCTCCTCTTCCTCGCATGCACGCTTGTTCCAGCTTTGCACCCTCAATGCCATGTTCGCCTTCTTCAAATATGCCCCGGTGGCACTTTTCTCACATAGAGGTGGCCAACAGGAGACAACAGCTGGTTGCACGTGTAGCAAAGCATTGGAGCAATGACATCTCACAAAGAACGTGTACAACGAGCAGAAATGTGTGTGATAGTTTGAAATATTTCCTAGCGGACCTGTTGACAATGCAGAACGGTGTCCGCAAGGCATCTATTTACAAATAGAAAACAATATCCTAAGGCGTAGCTGCAGTAACAAGCAGCCATTCTCATCTTCTTCTTGCGAATGTAACAGCAGGGGTCACACTGTTAGATCAAGGCGCTGAAGCAATTGGATTCTGGTTTCGTTGAGTGGCGTAAGATCCGTTTTGCCATCGTGGTGAATAGGACAGTGGTGGATCAGATGTTGTATAGTTTGAGGTACAGGTCCACAGTCACAAGATCGGGATTCGTGACACCCCAGCGGAACACGTTGCAGTTGAAGCAGGCAACCCCAGTTCTCAAACAGTACCATTACAAAAAACAAAAACAGTTGGGAATCATCACCAATCTCATAACGGATTTCTAAAATTTTGCCTTTACACCTCTGGTAAAAAGTTCATCCTTTGTTATGACTCCATAAATCTTTCAAATTCAATGCTGATCTTCCTATTCTGACCAATGAATGGTGTGTATATTCTCGTGTAGTATCTTTTTTTTTTCATTTTCATGGCCTTCACTCCTGACCGCTGGAAGGCGTTGTTGAACAGTTGTTTTAGGTTATTTATTTACAGCTCTCAAAATATTTCTGTCATCAACTGCTTTTGTTTTCCTTGTTTACCTAATCATGCCTGTTCCTTAGTACAGCAGTTTTCAAGTGTTAATTTTGAAGTGATGTGTTAATGCTGGTTTCAAGTACTGTACTTACCATACATAACAAAGCTTGTATTAGAACTTCCAAGTTTGTTGATGGCAACACATGTGTAGTTACCATAGTCACCATCAGACACATTAAAAAATGTTAGTTTGGACAGTGATCCAGTGTTCACTATTTCCATGCCGTCGAAGCCATTGGAGAATCTGATGATAAAAATAAATGAATGGGACAATATTTATGTTTAATGTTGAGAAAGTTTAAATGTTTGATCAGCAACAAATAAAAACAGATATTTCTGTTGTGCCTCATTTGAAACACAGACAATAAAGCAATACCTTCTGTCATCTTTATACCACTCGAAGTCAGCTTCAGGTACAGCATCAGCCTCACACTCTAGCACTCCTCTTTGTCCCAGAGTCACACCAATATCTCTTCCGTCAGACACAGTTGGAGCATCTATAATGACACACAAGAGCAATGGTCAACATATAACAACAAAGATACCTGGAGAGGAGGTTCATAGCATTGTCTACTTCATAGTATGATTTTAAGTAATTGACTAATTGGCTTGCTTAAGCTATTATTACAAGTACCTGTACCTTGTTTTTTTTTTTATTGTTTTTATTTTGGCGTTAAAAAAAGGACAAAAGAAGAAAAGAAAGTACAGATTAATGAACACAAATATGAACTTTCCAAAGTCATCTCCTATCAAATACTACCCAGCAATGAAATAAGAAACATAAAGGAGACACCTACTGTATATAATTTAAACATTTGTACATTCCTATTTTAACAAATTTTCTTTTTTTTTCATAAAAAAAACAACCAAAACAAGCAACAACAAAGACAGAGAATCTGACAAACAGTCTTAACCAAAGACTATCTAGACAAGAGAAATACAATTCATCACAACACAAAAACATACATCACAAACATAACCAACAAACAAAAAAAGAAAAGAAAAACTAAACAAAGAAAAACAATCTGACAAACAAGCTAAACCAAGGTCTATGCAAACAAAGCAAATACTGTATAATTCATCACAACACACACAAAAACCCAAACACTTATAGACCTACAAATATATATAGACGTACACATATGCTAACCATTCCACACTCACACGTACACACAAACACAATATATTCCTGGTGCTACTTTCAGCATAAAGTAGACTCTTTATGGAAGAGAGAAAAAAATAATAATTCAAAAGACCAAAAAAGAAGACAATAATTAATTTGCAGAAATGTAAATAAATATTATATCTAATACATTGATTTAACTCAATAATACTAATAATAGTATTGGGCTAATTAGAGGGCCTCAAGTATTTTCTTCCAAACAAAATCAAAACTGTTTTTGTTAATTATTGTTCACTGATATATTCAATATTTAAATAATATTTCATTAAAGATTTCAATTTACTTATTCCTGGAGGATCCGTATTTTTCCAATGTTGTAACAACTTCTTATAAACTAATGAAGAAAATGAAAGTTGCCATCCCACAGTATATTCCAATTGTTTTCACCCGAGCGCTCCTGGCTGGTGTGGCCCGTGTGATCTGCGGGGCGGTGGCGCGGACGCACGCTGCACTGAGCAGTCCACCAGCACGACTGGTTCGGGGCAGACAATCTTATTTTTAATTATGAAGATACGAGGCAGGACATGTAAACCCATTTTGACCAGGACTGCATCGCCCCGGTGCCCCCGGAACTCCACTCAAGCACTCGTGGCCTGCGTGAAACGTGGAGCAGGTGGCGTCTAATGGCACAACATGACGTGCACACTTGATGTCGCAACGCACAACTCAAAATACAATCATTAACTAATTTGCTCCCAAAAACGTATAAACACGTTCTATTTGAAATATTGACATGGCGCAAGAGGTGGCTTAAAGCAGTGGTAGTTATTACAAAAAAACGGCAGCAGAGTATAAGAGATCAACCAGGGCCATGTTGCAACAAGCTCTTATCTCTAGTGTTTTCAACAGGTTTATGAATAATGATGAAACTTAGAATAGAAAAGAATATAACTTTATTTATCATTGTGTACACAATGAAACTTATTTCAGCAGCATCCTTGCCTTTGGCACTACATCATAAAAACATAAATTATCAACAATGACATACTTATACACAACAAATAATCAAATAAGCCCTAATGCAATATAAAGTCCAATTAAAAGTGGTCATGCGTAAGTGCATTTGTTAAGGAGGTTTTATGCATTTAACTGCTTGTGGATAGAAACATATGCAGTATTTGTGTGTGCGCCCAGTGTTTTGTAACTTCGTCCAGAAGGGAGGGAGTTACACAGTTTGTGGCCAGGGTGTATGGGGTCTTAGCTATATTCTAATGCTAATTGCTGCAAAATGGAGAGAGAAACAAATATACTTTTTTTTCCTAATGAAAGAAGAGACTAATCTTTCTTTTGGTAAGTTCCATGTTTTTATAACAATGGAACACAATATTCTCTAGGCCTTGCAAAATCAGTCAAATTCAAGTAAAACAGCCGGGAGAGAAGTGGGTTGCTTAACTGAAAATGGCTGGGAGTAAAGGGACAGTGTGTACAAATGTTTTCAATCTAATGGTGAACTAATAGAATGAAACAACCTAAGTTCAAAGTGGGTGCATTTTGAAGCATGCGCCCTACGATGCCTCAGAGAGAACACACTTTGCAAGCCTACCACCAATTACTACACTCACTAAGTTTGCCTCGTTCGGGTATCTGTAGCAGAAATAAACAGGCACAGGGAGAGGCTTCAAAATGCTAAGCTCAAACTTTAAATGGTAGGGGACACAGAAATAGACTGAAGGTCTTTAAACTGAAATAACATGGTCTTTTTTTCTTGCCACATGCATCCTTGCCAGCTGGACCCGAATATTTGCCACCCACTTTAGCACGCCCACTTTGACGCTGCAAAGCCAAGTGTCTGGATCTTTGTCAATGTCCTCGTAATTGTTGGAATTTATTTGCACATACCGCATGGCGTAATTGCAAACATCTTTGAAACGCAACAGTGCTTAGCCCACAAGCCGGTTACCCATAACCATAAAAGATTTTTCTCAGCAGTCAGTCAGGCATCATGTGTTGCAGGTGGCCAAGCCACCGGAGACGTCTTTGGCGGAGGAACGCAGGGATGCTTGCCAACGCAGCACACTCAACGACGTTGGTACTGGGGATTCTCTGATGCCGTTTGATATATAGAAGATGAGCAGCCTTTTTCGATACCTGCCTAAGACATTCTTCGCCTCACTGCCATTAATGTATGTTCAAGGCGCAAGCGTGATAGATAGATAGTTTGGTCTTCTGGGTCAACAGATTGTCGACACTTACTTGTTTTGTTGAGTGTGTTTGAAACACCTTGGGCAGGAGAATGTGTCCACAACATTGTCAACGGTGATGACAGGAGTCCTCATTTTGCGCCATGATTTTAGTTTTCTTGATGCTGATCCTGAGCTCAAAGTTTATCAACAATGTGCTGCAGGCCCTCTACACTGTGTAGCGCAGCATCACATGCTAACAGTAGTTCACATATCAGACCTCATAGACTTTGTTTTTTGTACGAAGTCTTGTGATATTGAGGAGTTTATCTTCAGGTCTCGCACGGATGTAAACAGTTTCAGGGCAGCAGGCAAAGGCATGGCAAAGAAGCATTGAGAAGAAAATACCTAACTGTTGAGAGATTTTCTTCTCAATGCTGTTAGCTGTTAAAGTTTTATTAGCCGGGTGGGCCGCCAGACTTATCTTGACATGATAGACATCTGGCTGGAATTGCATTATAGCGCAGTGTATCCAACTTTGCACAGCAAAAGCGTTGGTGAAAATAATGTCTGGACTGTGAAGAGAAAAACTATTTGTGAACATAACCGGAAACAAATTACTGTACGCTAGGCCCTTCGTCAAGCAGACATGACACCGGGCGTTAATTGTTCATCTCACCTTATATTATGAATCACAAACACAGTTCCAAAATAGGACAATAGCAGCCTAAGACGTAGAGTACACACAACCGAGTCCACACTTTTAATTCATCCCTCCCCTCATCGAGTCGCATGATGCATTCAAAGATGCTCAGAAATATCATCACTTAGCAAAGTTAGCAACATGGAACATATACGTGTATCAAACAACAATATACACAATCCAATTCGCTACAGCAGTGTTTCCCAACCCTGGTCTTTGGGGAACACTATCCAGCCTGTTTTGCATGTCTCCCTTCTCCAACACAGGTAAGGATTGTTATCAGGCTTCTCCAGAGCTTGGTGATGAGCTGATAATTGGAATCAGGTGTGTTGGAATAAGGAGACATGGCAAACAGGCTGGATAGTGTTCCCCGAGGACCAGGGTTGGGAAACACTGCCCTACAGTATATAAGTATAAAATAATTATAATATAAGTAATGTTATT
The DNA here is from genome assembly GCF_054856555.1 of Leptonotus elevatus. Taxonomy (NCBI): domain Eukaryota; kingdom Metazoa; phylum Chordata; class Actinopteri; order Syngnathiformes; family Syngnathidae; genus Leptonotus; species Leptonotus elevatus. Next base: position 3,896,640 of record NC_141254.1, read on the forward strand.
TGTTTGCTTTCACAACAGATCCCTGGATTTTGATTTTGAGGTTTGCACAGTAAATGTTCTCAAAATTACATTCCAGTATTTCTTAATTTATTTGTAACCCATTTATGTCTTGCTTCTAGACCACGATTCACCAATTTCGGTCCTCGAGGTCCGGAGTCCTGCAGGTTTTAGATGTTTCTGCCCACTAGCACACCTGATTTATATATTCAGCTCATCAGCATTCCTGATAGCGATCCCGATCTTTAGTATCAGGTGTGTTGGTTGGCGGAAACATCTAAGACCTGCAGGAATCCGGAGCTTGAGGACCGGAATTAGTGAACCCTGTTCTAGACCATAAAATACAGTTTGCTACTTTACACAATGATAATTTAAGAAATAAAAACTGCTGATTATATTAAAAAAAAGAAAAACAATTGTTCATTGTCTATATTGTCATTTTTTGTTATTGTTTAATACAACCCTGCAATTAACCAGCTGCGAAATAAATAAATAATAATAATAAAAAAATTGCTCCACAAAATTAGAAATTTGCTCCTCAATTGAAGTTATTGATTGGCAAAACTGCTATGCAAAAATTAAAAAAAATTAAAAAATACAAGCCTGGCGCGCAACGATAGTAGCCACTGGATGTCGGTTGGTCAAAGAGCCCCCACAACCCCCCGGGTGGAATTTTATCTGCCGGGCTTAGCTTAGTCTTCTGGGGGAAACCCTGCTAACAGACTATATTATATACTGTATATAGGGATGTAACGATATCCAAACATCACGATACGATATTATCACGATATGAAGGTCACAATACGATAATTAGCACAATATTGTGGGAAGGTTGGCGATACAAAAAATAGGTCCCAATATTGTAAAAAATATATATAAATATGATAATATATATTGAGGCACTAAGTTGCTAATGCAAGCACACATTTAGTTCCTACACATATTGACTCTGTTCACAAGCATATTACGTTCCCCTTTATCTGACTATTAGCGTGGGTTTTAAACATAAAAGGGCCCAAAAATGCCTTGTGGAGGCTGATGTCTGTGGATCTCACTCTGCTTCATCTATCCTTCCTTCCTTTCCTCAGTCTTTCCTTTGGTCTCTTGAGATCTCCCTAATTTGTTGGAATTTAGATGTTTCTGGGGTTGGTGAAAGATTGTGGTTGGTAACACAGTGGGTAGTAGGTGATGACTGGTCGGTGCTGGATTTCACTTTTCTTTGTTTTCTTTGATCCTTCCTCGGGTCTCCTGACAACTTCACGACTTTAGCTGGATTCTGAAGTATTCGGTTTAGGTGAACGGTATGGGATCTTTAATAGGTTTTAGGTGAATTAATGAGCACACACTCACACGCACGCACATATGCACACGCACATACTCATGCACATACAAAAAGGAAATGTCATATTTACAGTACTGACAAGTTCATTCATATGTAAGTAAAATGACACCAGACATAAGAGATGTGTTGCACTGTGTGAAGCAATTGGTGGTCACGCCAGATACTGACTGGCTTTGTGACCCACCAGACCCGCCAATAAAGCAAAACTGCACATTTCAGAGTGACCAACCTTAACGTACAAATGTGCAATAATCAGCATCTTGAAATGTATCAACCAGCAGAGCACAGAGGTTAACATTAAGTATACAATTCCTTAACCCTTTTCCTGCTATTAGAAAAAATAACTACATTACACATTTTTGGGCGTCCAATGGACCCTGAGTGTATTTGACTATGTTTTAGTGCTTTACATTGGATCTGTTTGAATATATTGGTGTCTGCTGCTGGTGAGGAGCCATTTTGCATGAAGTTCCCCACTTAAGTTAGGAAACCTAACCTGGCGAGATTTAATGTTCAAGATTTTATAGCGTCAAGAAAAACTGTTTGCGAAATTGCGAACGTCTTTGCCACATTTATCGGACCGTGGGTGGATGTTGAAAAAAGAACACAGACGACATGCGTGAAAACCTATTCGTTTACGGGCATGGGTGGTTCATCGACATCCAGCAGTTACTTTTTGCCGTTCGCCCAACCCACCCCAAACCTATCATCCATGAATTGGCACGTTGTTGCATCTAATGGGCAACAATTCAAACCATCATATCACACAATATATATATTTTTTTATATCTGTGCTAGCTTTAAAGTTAATAAAAACAATTACTACACAGCAAATCGGTCAGTGTTAAATTTCCAGTTACACGAGTATCTCCCTGAGTGAGAAGATTTTCTGTTGCTACTTTGTTCTCTTGAGTTCTTCCCTGAGAAAACTGATTTTGTGTTGATACTTTGGGCAAAATAAATTTATTTGCACCTGATTTCTGCATCCTGGGTCCTGGCCTTGTTGGCACACAAAAACACCCTCATTTCCAGGGAAGGAGAAACTTCCCAATTATACAGGGCGCATTTGACAGGAACCGTTTCATTAAGAGTGTTTTATTTCAATAGCTATACATCAAGTTGTTGTTGGGGAGATGTTGTTGTTTTTAACACTGACACAAGTGTAGAGTACCTTCAACACTACTCAGTGTTTACCAGTGTAGATTTTTAACACGATACAGTGTTTGAGTAACACTGGTTAAGTGTGAAAAAAGTAACACTTTGAAAAATTTGAATTGCAATTCTGTTTGCCACCTCAATTCAAATTCAAATTCAAGAATTAAATTGGAGTTTTGGGGTCATTCTTAATTCAATTCAGAATTTTGCCAAGCAAAACGGCCGTTCATCAGTAACGGACCGACGAACAAAGCTGAAGGTTGAGACTTGCCATTTACTACCACTACGCTAAAATGTTGTTTCAAAGAGTTCTTAAATCTGCTCTGAAATCAAAGAGCAGATGGTAATAACTTGTGGCAAATGGCAGCAAAAACCTGTTTTTCAGAAACATGTACCAGCATTTGAACAATAAAACAGTGGACTCACAGTTAACGGTGATGTCTATAGTTTGGGTATCTGTGTCGATGTCGTTGACAGCTGTGCATTCATACGTTCCTGCTCTGTGTCTGGTGATAGATGGAATTTCCAGGTATTCGTCGTCCGTTGCCAGGTCCCCTATACATCAGGTGTGTGAGACAAGGGATAGTTGTTCAAAAATGTGACAAGAAAACAGCTGTTGCACCAGTTGTCATTTTTATGTTTGTGCCCTTTCATATTCACTGGGGAGGTAACAGCTGCGATAAAAGCTGGGGACGACAGCTTGCCAACAGCAATTAGGTCATATTTTAGTTTAAAAACTGTCACTAAAAAGAACAACTCCAACAGGTACTTAAAATGTAAAAATTAACATTAAAATAGTCGTCTTTTTGTCTTTAACTGAATCCTCAATTGTTTCTCTCAGTTCTATATATTTTATTAAAGATTTTGACACCATTTTGTGATGAATGCTTGGTTGAGCCTACATTTAGCTGTCATAAGTCACATTTTATTCGTCTGTTTTTGGCTTGCTTGCAAATTCAACAAGGCTGCATTTGAGATAAGACATTTTATCATATCATTTACCAAAGTGTAACAGACAAAATGGTGCTCCATGTAAATAAAAACAAATAGATTACCGGTCCTTAAGGCCTTCTGCCAGTATTTATGATAGTTGACAGTTTGAAAATGGTGCTTTGTGCGGTAGCAACTGGCCAGGTTATGGAGCGAGGAGTTTGCACTGGATGCGTTGGATAGGGAGCCACGGAAGCTTTGGGAGGATGGGGGTTTATATGTTCTCTGGAGCCGGTATGGGTGAGAAGGCGGACAGTGGAGTTCTCAATATATTGCGGTTTTAGGTGATGAATGGAGGGAAGTCCAAAGCGGAGGCTCTTGCAAAAGCCAAGTCTGCACGTGATGAAGACGTGAATGGTTATATCTCAGGTCTGGTCTGTCTAAATGGCAGTATTTAGCCAAATACTGTTGATCTCTTGACGTCACTTCCACAATACGTCACATAAGCATGGACAAGACTATGTACACGACGTTTATCTGTAAATTTTTAGATAATAAAGAAATACAAGTAAACAGACAATCATGGTGAGTGATAGGAAAAACAAAGATAATACAAAATAAAAAAGACATGCGGTGCTTTTAAAAACTGCAAACCATACACAAAAAGCGAAGCTTATGTAGTTAGAAGTTTTGGGACTTGGGGCAAGATCGCAGGAGTCCACTGTCCTGACATAATCATGTATCGCAGAATAGAGACAGAGCGCCACTTCCTAGTCACTTTTTAAAGACATCCCCTTTTTCCTAAAACCCCTGCGATCTTCCCCCAGGACCTGAAAGCTTCCTCTACAACTGGGGTAGGCAACTCTGGTCCTCGAGAGCCGCAGTCTTGCGTGTTTTAGATATCTCCCTGCTCCAACAAAGGTGAGGATCATTATCAGGCTTCTCCAGAGATTGCTGATGAGCTGATCATTTGAATCAACTATGTTGGAGGAGGGAGACATCTAAAACACGCAGGACTGCGGCTCTTAAAGACCAGGGTTGCCTACCCCTGCTCTACACATTTACAAGTCAATGCAATGAGTGTCACACAAGACATTTAAAGAGTTACCCAATGTGTGGAGAGAGATGGCTATCCTACCACAAAATAAAGGCGATAAAAAGAGAAAATATCATCCGGCACTGGACAACGGACGCAGAGCGGATTTGAAAGAGTCGTTCAATTATACTTGGATTTGTGTGAACAAATATGAGGTGTCTCCCCCACCACCATCACGATGTCTTCTGGCATATAAATAAACAACCTGGACAACTCTGCTCCCTTGCCCAGTATTTCGATCTTGTCCAACGTGGAGCCGTGTAATTTTGCGTCCTACACCAGGCAGGTGATCAAACAAAAGCGAGAGCCACTTGCGGTATGTGAGTGACGTATGTAGAGCGATGACGTAAATCTCCGTTTACGACTGTCTGCACGCAAATCCGGAGGAATCCGTAAATCTCCACATCGGACGGATTTTTTTTATTTTTAAGAAACATTCGTTTTTATTGAAAAACAAATCCCTGGGGACGTGTGGATGACGGGGGCAAAATGCGGAAAAATATCTCCCGTTTGCATAAACCCCGGCCAGTGATGTGATTAATATGTATGAGAGGGTGGCATCCATTAAAGGTGTATTCAAGGATCTTTTCGAAAAGTAGAAGCCAAATGTCTGTTTGTCACTTTTTAAAAATGCGCATGCAGAAGACCATCCTACCAGCTCTCCTGCTTGTCCGGGGGAAATGCCTACACTCAAAATGGGGAGTGATATTACCTTTATTCAAGTAAATCCCGACATTTGATATATCAAAACGTGCAAGCTCATCTTCATCAGTTTCTGCAGCCGGTCTCGCTTCATAGACGGATGTCCTCTTGCGGCTCAACCTCAGCCATTTTCAAAGTATGCGGTGAGATCAGTGGAGCTACAAAGATGGATGACTGAATCCGAAGCTACAAACACTCGAAGTTCGCATGCGCAGCTAGGAACGAGCATGCACAATGTTGTTATGGCAGATTGATTGACGTGAACGAGAACCAATCATTTAGAACATTGGTGTCAAACTCATATTAGCTCAGGGGCCGTATGGAGGAAAATATATTACCAAGTGGCCTGGATCGGTAATATTGTGTTATATAACTTAAAAACAATTGCCGTTAATTATACACAGATTTTCACTATTTGTGGGCCAGCCCTAAATTATGGGATTCAATTGTAATTATATTGTTCCAAAAAAATAAGACAAATGCAGGTTCCAGACCTGTTTTGCATATATATAGCTCCCAGAATGCATTCTGTGGTTCAGTTAATGACATTATAAGGACGTTAATCCTTGCAATATGTGTTTATGTTACCAGTAATTGAATGTGTCGTATTTAACACATTTATGTCGGTCTATGATTAAAAAAAAATAATAATTTTAGACAAACTTTAGGTTGTGTGTAAAATAATGACATCCAAGGCAGGTCCTTGTATAAGTTGCATTGCTCATCTGAGGATTGCTTGTGAAATTACAAATTTATATGTTTTGATTGGGGCCGGCTTATCAATTGGTCAAACATTATTTTAGTTTTTTACTTTACAAAAGGGCCGTATGTTTGACACCCCTGGTTTAGATGATCCACCTGGAAGACGCAGCGACAAAAGATCTTTGAATACACTTTTAAGATGCTATGGTTGCGAACAGAGGGCGATGTGACGACAATGTGACTATCAATGAGGAGGGAAAATTTTTGTATAGAGCAGGGTTCACCAATTCCGGTCCTCGAAGTCTGGAGTCCTGCTGGTTTTACATGTTTCCGACCACTAGCACACCTGATTCATATAATCAGCTCATCAGCATGAATGATAACGATCCTGATCTTTAGTATCAGGTGTGTTGGTAGGCGGAAACATCTAAAACCTGCAGGACTAAGGACCTCGAGGACCGGTATTGGTGAATCGTGGACTAGAGGGAAGGAGAGATTTCGGTCTAGTGATGAGGAGTTCAGTTTTATTGTTAAGTTCAATTTTTTTTTTTGTCCATCCATATTTTGTTACCAGAGAGGCAGTTAGTAATGGTGGAGAGAATGCTACGGGAGATAGATTTGGTGAAGATGTACAGTTGACAATTGTCATGGTAATAGTGAAAATGCAGTCCATGGAGGAGAGCGTGTAGATTGTGAACAGAAGAGGGCTGAGCACCAAACCATGGGGAACTTCATGGCTTAATGGGGACATGTAAGACTTGAAGTTGTTGACAGAGAAAGGGTGAAGAGATAACCTGAGGAGTGCTATGCCAGAGAGGCCTATAGACTGTTGACCAGGAGTGTTCAAATATGGTCCTTGAGGACCACTATCCTGTTTTAGATGTTTCCCTCCTCCAACACACCAGATTCAAATAATGTGCTCATCAGCAAGTTCTGCAGAAGCCTAATACTGATCCTGCTTATATGAATCAATCAAGTTACATGAAGTAATTATGTTACAAAAAAATGCAAACTGTACAGTACATATCAAACAGTACATTATATATGAACAACATACATCAAAATAAAGCATATCTGTTAATAGAGATTTCTGATACAAATAAAATTGACCCAAGTTTGTGAAAATAGGTTAAGGATCAAGGATTTTAGGTAACACTTTATTGGTACACACTATTAAGCATCAGTTAGGCATTAGTTAATAGTGAGTTAATCATTTATAAAGCATGTTTCTGACATGCACAATCATTAGCATGTAGTTAATAAACACAGTCATAAATGTTTTACCCATCGTTAATAAGCTCATCTATAATGTGCTCAATGATTGCTTTTTCATACTTTATAAATTATGGATTCAGCATTTCTAGATTATGTATTGCATTATTTACTAAGCAGCTAGTTTTTCAAGATCATTTAGAAGGTGTATGTAAATTTCTGTATTAACAAACTATTTGGATATGCATGTATGCATGCACATACACACAACTAGTCAGACATGTAATGTCACATTTAGTGTGTTAGTAGATGTTTTATAAAAACGTACACATTTATTTTCCAATAGATGGCCTATAAACACTTATTAACACATTAATTCATCAATTGAAGTAGTTTGTGAGCTAATCTGAAGTGACCACAATCTAGGTCTTGTAAAACATTTATAAATGAGATTTAAAAGCTGACAATGCCTCAATACCGACTCAAAAATCTGTTAGAAGACAAAGGAAAGTCACAACACAGAGGGATACAGAACATATTGCTTCAATCTTTATTTTATTCATATTAACATTCACAAGGGTAAAGATGGCTGAATAAAAACAGGCCTAGTGGCGGCCAAAATGCACCTCAAAGAACGGTGGCGAAGCAATATAGATCAATTTGACTTGACTTGATTGAGTAGAGACCAACATGCCCACACAAGAGTGTGACATTGTCAAATAGCTGGCATTGAATGAGATAAAGTCCCCGTGAAGTGAAAAGAGCCCTGCCAGCGATGGGGAAAAAAAGGCCATTCTCTCCACTCTGTAATGCTGTGTGTGTCAATACCTGAAAGTGTGACCTGCTCAACTCACAGCTGTCAGTCACATACCACTATGTCTAAAATCGTTCTTATGCCTCCATAACCATAAACATTTGAGCCATGAAAATATATCCACTTAATCCACCAGTAGCCGGAATATATCCCACAGGGTCATTGCAAGATGAGATGCTAGCCACCAGCTAGCAAGTGAGCTAAAGCCTGTATCCCATTGAGGGGGCAAACATTTGCGAAAGTAGCGAATGTTGATTCTTTAATCAGGGTTCGTCCAAGGTTGCAAACGTTTGCCATGTTGAAAATCTATTTGCGACCAGAAAAACTAAAAAACATTAAAAGTGTTGAGTAATGTCTAGCAAACGTTTTGCGAATGTTTATAACATTGAATAAACCCTGACGAGAAATCAACATTCGCTACCTTTGCAAGCATTCACCCCTTCAGTAGGATACGGGCTTCATAAGCTCCCGGAGCTGGACTTTTTTAATCACTTCTACTGCACACTCATATACAGAGAGCAGTGTTATGGTTCATAGTGGACTGTGGACTCTTGATCTTCATTTAACTACAGCGTTAGCCATTTAGCCAGAGGTGGGCAGTCCCGTCTCTGTCGTTGACGGATGCCCGCATTTTCAGCAAATGCTGTGTGACGCAAAGCCTCAAAAAAATACACGAACTGAGCAAGGACTTAAAAGACAGATGGTTAATGTGAATCACTCTAAGGAGTTCTCCACAATTTTAACCTGGGACAACTCCAGTGTGATTTGATTTGGAAAGGCGGGACATTCAGTACAATACTTCAAGCTGATTGGGTAACTTGTGCACATCTACCAAATTTTTGTTTTGACCAATCATGGCAGTGGATGAAAAAAAAAAAAGGAAAAGCACCAACATCTTTACCAGTTAAAAATGCATGAAGCGTCAGTGAAAATCAGCGAGCTCGGTACAAGATGGCTTCTAGGGAGTTTGTGAACTCACAAATCCCGCGAGAATTCATCTTGCAGACAAGGTTATGTTGCTGTGGGGATTCATGCAGAATTCAGTAACTACGTGACTGGGGAGCTCAAGTTCTTGCATAGAGGGGAAAGGGTGCCTCATGCCGGACTCCAAAGTGCACACGAGCCTTTTGTCTCTTTTTGCAACTGAAAACCAGAATAAATGGCATTGAGAAAACATAATAAAATTATTTTGTACGTACTTGTTCCTCATAACTATACCTAACAGATTATGCACCATATTATGGAGAGCTCTCTGCATTATCCCTGCTATTTACATCCATCCAATTATGCAAATTAATTAGGCCAATTAGACTAGGGCCAGTTGATATTCTGACCGACAATTATGTTGTGATGATAATCCGGAAGAAGGTAATGATGGGCAGCAATGAACTGGAAAAAGCAGCCAAGGTCAAGCAAGTTCTAAAATTGAGTAATAAACAGAAGGGTAAGTGGGAAAGCAGTTGCTCAAAGGGAAGAAAAGTGAATGAAAAACACAACAGAATGGGGGGTGGGGGGTGATTCGGAAATAAGACAACATGATAACAACATTAAAGTCAAATCTGTGCAGTTTACCTGAAGATGAGATGAGTTTCCAGCTAATAAAAGGCTCTGGTTTGCCGCTGGCTTGGCACAGCACGGTGACATTGAAACCTTCGTTAACCACAATGTCTCTTGATAGATTGATGATTTTTGGTGGTACTGTGAGAGAAAATTACAAAGCAAAGTGTAATTTAGCATTTGACAGGTAAATGCAGTATAGGACTTAAGATGTGCACTGTCGTGATGTATTTTCCACTACAGAAATGTGAAATATTATTGTCCACCCCCTGCTGTGTGTGCTTGTACAAATGTAAAAGTAGCTATCATGCTGATTTTTGATTAATTTAACAAATCATTTCATATTGTTATGTTCGAGAGACTATGTTGTATACTTGGATAAAGGATAGAGAAAAGAAGACTGACTCCATGCTCAGTCATTTCACTCTTAGATTATGAATTCATTTAAATTGCATTCATTAATTTATAAAAAAAAAAAAACAACAACATATAAGTGTTCTGCGCTCTAAAATGAAGAGCAGCAGAAATCAGACAAGTCTGAATGAACCTCCAAGTGACACTGAGGAGAAGAGGAAGCATCGCACAGCAACATTCCTGTAAAAAAGCAATATTTGTTGTTGACTTTGATTGTCCTTATTGGCAGGCAGTTCTGGAAAGTTTATACGCATCAGTATTCAACCAGGGTTGATATTCGGATTCACGGCATGCCAGTGGGTTAATTCTGTGGGTGCTGTCTCCCCTGGCTGGGCGTGGGCGGGTCTGCCCCTCTGTTGGCTGCTGGGTGGCGGCTGCGTCTTGGCCGTTCCCTGGGTCTCTTGGGGGGTGCTGCGTTGCGGGGCTTTCCCTGGCGTCGGGGGCGGTCCGTCGCTCTGGGCCCGGCGACGCGGTTCGGGGCCTGTGGGCCGCCGGGGTGCCCGGTGGTTCCCTCTCCCCTCCCCCTTCCTCCCCCTTGCTGCCTCTCCCTCCTCGCCTCTCCCCGCCCGTCCTCCGCCTCCCTGTCCCTTCTCCCTCGTCACCCTTCCTCCTCCTGTGTGGGGGTTGGGGGCCGGTGGGGTGCCTGGCGGGCCTGCAGTGCCCCGTCCTGCTGCGTTGGGTCGGGGGCGCGGGCCGTGTTGGGGCGGGGGGCGCTCCTGCTCCTGGGTTTGCTCTCCGGCCGATGGCCCTGGCGGGGCCCGGGGGTCGTCCTTTGGCGCTGCCGCGGCCTGGGGGGCCCTGAGGTGTTGCGCTTGCTCTGTTCCGGCAGGGGTCGACGGCTCCCCTCTTTGGTGGAGATTTTCATGCATGCCAGATCCACCACACCAGCATCTACCGAAACTCAGACACAATCTGTTTCCTCCTCAGGTCATTGAATCGGTGGAGGCTGGTGTCTGTGGATCTCACTCGGCTTCGTCTGTCCTTCCTTCTTTTTCTCGGTCTCTCCTTCGGTCTCTTGAGGCCTCCCTGATTTTATGTTTTTTGGATTTGTTGGGGTCTGGATGTTTCTTGGGTTGGGGAGGAGTTCTGGTGGGTGGTGTCTGGTCGGTGCTGGATTTCACCTTCCTTGGTTTTCTTTGGTCCCCTCGGGTCTCCTGACGGCGGTGTTCGGTTTAGGTGAACGGTATGAGATTTTTTCTAATAGGTTTTTTGGTGAGCTAACAAATACACGCACGCACGCACGCACACACGCACGCACGCACATACACATACTCACCCACACAAAAAAAATAAAAAATAAATAAATAAAAAAATAAAAAAATAAAAAAAAGAGCAATGATGATGACATTTCCGAATGAACAATACTGAGCTCTTAAATGAAAAAAAAAACAAAAAAAATAAAAAAATAAATAAAGTATTCAACCAGAATGATTCATACACTGTCATTTTATACATATATATATATATATATTGTTGAGAGTATTCTGCCCAGATTTAGTTATAACTGTTTAGATTTAGTCATAACTGTTTTAATTTCCCAGAAGTAAAGCTTGGTGAGTGTTTGAATAATGTCTCCAGGTGACGGAATGTCTGAAGAGCTTCCTCTATTCCCACATTGATGAGCCATTTGTCTGGGGTGAAGCAAATGTGTTAAAATGATTTCTTTGTAAGTCTTATCTTGTGCTAGGTGCCGTCAGGTCTGAGGCCTACTATATTTCCACATCAAAAGGTCATCTGTCAATGCGTATTGAATGCTGTAAAAGTCTGTCTTGGCTGGGGGCATGGGTGGGGAGAAAGGGTCAGAGGGGAGGGTTTAGGTGGTACCGCCCTTCTTGCTAGTATAAGAATATTGCAATTGTCAGCAATCTACACACTTGTGATGAGAAGCAGCCATTTGTCTGTCATTCATGTGTGTCCGGAATATTCAGTAAAATAAATCCTTCGAAGGACCTGTTCACCGATCTCCAGTCTGTATTCAGAAAATCAACATTCTCTCTACCCGGAACAAAACGAACACGCGGAAGACAAAGATGATCTTCCAACAATATATACACACATATATATATATATATATATATACACACATATATATATATATATATATATATACACACATATATATATATATATATATATATATATATATATATATATATATATATATTTATATATATATACCAACGCATTGCTAAAATCAGTGGATTTTGCTGAAAAATGTATAACTGAGTGTCATCAGCATAACAATGAAACACTACTGTATGATTTGTGTGCAACTTCGAAAACATGCAGGACTCAAGGACCGGACATGACACCTGTGGTAGGTTATCAACACTTCCTTCATATCTTTAAAGACTATCACCTAACCTTGAGAAAGGCCTTTAAGTATTTTGAAGAACAAAAATACAAAATTAAACTTTTTTTTTTTTCCAGGCTGTTTCAAAAGCCAGGATCAATGATAGTGTGTAAGTAAGCTATTCAATGTGTTTAGTTGTAGTGCATGCTTAATATGGGGATAAAGGGATAGTTGTGATTGACACAATTTTTTTGGTGTCATCAGCTCTTTTGTTACCTTGAACAAGGAGGTGCACTACACTGGTTGTAGGTCGCCTGCTGGTCTGGACGGCACAGACGTACTGCCCCTCATCTGTCATTTCCACGTTTTCAATCTTGATGGTAAACTCCTCTTGATTAAGTGTCACCAGACTTACCCTTGGATCCACAGACCATTTTTCATCTCCGGCATATAGTATACTTGACCGATTTAGCCATGCTGTGTGTGTGACAATTTCCCCCTGTGCACACCTTTGGAAGATGAAAAATAGAATTCAGTTTTAGCGTAAACACATTTCTTACAGCAGACACTTTTAACAGAGGGAAATAAATTACAAATACCCCCTCTATTAACCTGAAACATTTTATTACTCCTTCCATAATATTAAATGTTTGCCTTTGTGGGAAATTATTTAATTACAGAGAACAAATTAATGAGAGACATCAACTGCGGCAGTTATTGGTTGAGAATTAAACACTGAACATTTCCCCTCTTCTACAAATCATGTTTAAAAAGCATCACAAAACAAGTAAGCAAAGATCACAAAGACTATTAAACACTCAGAATTTCAGAACAAACCTGTGTGTTCTCAATCACGTGACCAATGTTTTGATTCTGTTTTGAAGGAAATATTTGACACTTTTTATCAGCAGCAATATCAATCTATTTTTTCCTATAACTGCATGAAAACCACAAGCTTCTTAATACTATGGAACAACCTCCCGAGTTATTAAAGGTATACTTGACTCATTCAGCCATTTTCAGCAGTGAAAAGTTACTATTTTGTTCAGAATTAATTAATTAATTTGATAACAATTAATACCTTTAAAACGACCAATCATGGCTCATCTGTTTTCTGGGTTTAGTCTGTGAACTTAGCCATGATTGGTCGTCACCTACTTCCTCAGCACAGGTGTTGTCATCTTTAGTCGACAGCAAGTAGAAAAATATTTTTTAAAGGTATTAATTGTACATGAAAAATAATGAAGTTACCACATTAATTATAGACAAAATATTAACTTTTTATTACTGAAAATGGCTCAATGACTCAAGTATTCCTTTAATAGTTCTCAAATGGGAAACAATAAAAAAAAAACATTATTATTAATATTGGAGCCAATTCTAAACTACGGCTAAATAAGACGAGGTCAAGGTAACCTTTGCGTAATGTGTTTTGCCTCAATGGTAAATATCTTCGTACATAAGATAAACACAACCGTTGTACATAAGATGCCACTTGATGTGTTTGATTCCTCACTCTCAAAGCAATTGTGTCTGGTGTGATCATTCCACGACATAATTTGCCTTTGTTTGTCAGAATGTCAGGGATAATTGTGTCAAACATTGAGCTGAAGTTGATGAAAAGCATCTTGACATAGCTCTCCTTGTTTTTGGGGTGGCTCAGTGTGGTGTGGTATCATGGCTAGGGGTGCAGCTATTAACCAGTTTTACGGCTAACCTTGGTTTTTAAACGTTTGGATTATATAATCGCAGCCGTTCAACAACACCGTTTTTTCCCGCTCACCACAGTTTGTCAGTTTAAACTCACGTGCGGCGCAAAATGTACCATGCAGCATAGTTCATAGCTCCTTCCACACGTCCCCGCGCCAGCCACGGCCCGACCTGAACCAGGTTGAGTGGACGTGGGGAGAAAGGAGAGGGCGAACCGAGGCGGCACAGAGCGAGGCGAGGGGGCAAGGGAACCACCGGCACACCGCTCGCCCCACTATGTCGCCACCAACCGACCGCCGGCCTCCTCTCCGACCCCACAGCTTTGGGCTGCGGCCGGGCGGGAAGCTCCCGCGAGCCCCACCATCCACGTCTGCGCCCTCTGCCTCGTTTGACGCGGCATAAAGCCCCGTCCGAGCGGGCGCTCTCTTCCAGTAATGATCCTTCCGCAGGTTCTCCTTGCTACGACTTTTACTTCCTCTAGATAGACAAGTTTGATCGTCTTCTCTGTGCGCTGCACCCCTAGTCATGGTTATTGCATCTTCTGTTCATCTACTGTATTTTCTCTGTCTGCAAAACGGTTGGAGTTGAAGGATGGATGGGCTTGGGGTTGGTTACTGGGATCTGGCTGTGGGGAGCAATGGATGAAAAGTTCTGGGAGTTGAATTCACACCATGTTGGAGCAACTTGTGTGGGACCCTGCAAAACTGACTATCCGATCATGACTGATCCCAAGGCTCTGAAGAGGAAGACTCTTACTAACGCAGAGAATCCTGCTGCCATATAAAAAAGTGGAAGCAAGAATCTGAGGAAGAGGTCGACAACAGCCCTTTCATGATCACACGATTCGGAACAGTAGTAGTTGAAGCCATGTCAGCTCCAGTAAGAGGCAGACTTACAGATTTACATTGTGGGACTGACATCGAAGTTGCACAGAGATGCGATGCACGGCATAGAGAAATAAAGAAGGAAGAATAGAGGCATTCAAAGAAAAATTTACTCGTAGAAGAAGCTCGAGGAACTGACAAAATCAGACAATTCAAGATCATAGATGGATGTACAGCCAAGTGTGGAGGCACTTGTACCAACAATCATATCATCTACAGCTCCACTATCTGCTCCAACACAACCAGTCCAAACACCTCCCATCATCAGTGTATATGCCCAACAAGCAAGAGCAAATTCAGCTTGGACAATGAGAAGGCAACCTCAAATGGCACAATGAGGTGGACCAAAAAGGAGGTTTCATCCAAATACCCCTCCAGGATGCCATTGGGGATGCCAAAGCCCTGACAAACTCGACAGAACTGTTCAGTCAATCCATAGTCAGCTGTCGAGGGAGGTATTGGAGATCAACCACCTCATAGCAAGAGATGTCAAGGTGTAACCTAATATTGTGATTAAACATTGTTAGGTACTGTTGCTGTGGTAATGTTGCC